>NW_003163287.1:0-300472 GCF_000004985.1 Naegleria gruberi
ATAGTTGATATTTGGAGTGTTGGGTGTATTTTAGGTGAATTAATTGAAAGAAAACCAGTATTCCCTGGAAAGGATTGTAAGTTTTTATTTGTTATTTATAATAATATCAATAACCTTAATAATCTAATCAAATATATATCCAATGATGATGATTCAAATATCAAATGATGATGATAACAATTATATAGATATTGATCAAATTAATTTAATTACAGATGCATTAGGTACACCAATAGAAGAAGATATGGAACATGTTAAACATGGAGAAGCTAGAAAATATATTAAAAATTTAAATAAGAAGAAACCAATTCCATTTAAAATATTATTCCCTAAAGCTAAAAAGGAAGAATTAGATTTACTTTCTAAAATGTTACAATTTAATCCATCTAAAAGAATATCAGCAGAAGAAGCACTTGCACATCCATATTTTGCTTCTTTACATGATTTAAAAGATGAACCTGCTTCAAATATTTCATTTCAATTTAAATTTGAAAATGTTGATATTACTGAACAAGAATTAAGAGATTCTTTATATGCTTTAGCATGTCAATATCATCCTGAAATGTTATTACATTAAATATTATATTATATTAAATATTATTAAATGTTATTATTGTTGTTAATAAATAGACTTTTGTAAAGTTTAAGAATAAAAAAATGAATGAAGCAAATTGTTCTTGTTGTTTAATAGAATTACCTAATTATATAGAATGTATTGAAAATGATATTGATAATAATTGGAAACCTTTTAAATTATTAAATTGTTCATGTAACAAACAACATGACAATGATATTAATAATGATAATATTAATCAATCGGAATTATCTACTTCTACCACTACAGTATCATCAAATAATAATAATGATGATGAAATATATGAATTTAAATTTATTGAAAATAATATTGAAAGTGAACAAGTTAAACATGAATTAAATCAAAATTATTTAAAAATTAATTGTATTGAAAATTTAAATCAACAATTTAATAATTTTATTATTATAAATAATAAATTTGATAAATTAGTATTTAATAATTTAAAACATAATCATTTTCATTTATTAAATTTAAATTTAAATAATTTAAATTTTACAAATTTTAAATTTAAAATTAAAAAACAATTATTTACAAATTGGTCATTAATTACATTAAATAAAATACCTAAAAATACATATATAGGAGAATATGTAGGTAAAATAAATATAGAATATTCAAGTACTAGTAATGAATCATTAAATAATTATATTTTTAATTTAAATAATTTTAATAATTTTAATTTAAAAAAATATAAAAAATTTGAAATTTGTGGAAAATATTTTGGTAATTTTTCATCATTTATAAATCATTCATGTAATCCAAATTTAGAAATATATTATTGTTATGAAAATAATATAGATATAAGATTACCTAAAATATACATTTATAGTAATAAAAATATAAATATAAATGAAGAATTAACATTAAATTATGGAATTAAATATAATTTAAATGAATTTAATTGTAAATGTAATTCAATTTATTGTAAATTTAAATAATATAACTATCACATAAAAGTACAATTACTACTATTTATGTATTATAATACCTATCAACTTCATAAAAGTAATATTATAATTTAAATTTATTATATTGATTGATCCATAACATAACAAGATGACAATTAAAGATATTGTGTTGAATGAATAATAATCAATTTAATAATTATTAAAAAAAATATCTCCTCTACAAGTGAGTGTGTTATTATAATTTTGATCATACATTCCGATACATGATTTATATTATACATCATTATTATTATCATTATCCTATATAAATAATAAGAACAATTTATCATCACACAAATATTAGTATAAAACTAATAATAATAATAATCAAAATAATAATATTCAATCATCATCATTAATAATAATAATAATAATGAAATCTATAACATCATCTGAAAATAATCAAAATAATCAAATAAAATCATTTACAATAGAATGTAGTGGATATTGTACACATTCAAATCACATGACAGATTCATCAATATCATATTGTAATAGTCAATCTATTAAATTTCCATCTTTATTTGGAATATTTAAACATACTAAATATGGATATATATTATATGATACTGGTTATTGTAATAGATTTTATAAAGAAACTAGTAATTTACCTTTTTATTTATATGGTAAATTAATACCTGTTTATTTAAATGAAAATGAATCTGCAAGTGAAATATTAAATACTAAATATGGTATAAATAATAATGATATTAAATTTATTATCATTTCACATTTTCATGCAGATCATATAAGTGGTTTAATTGATTTTCCAAATGCTAAATTTATTTATTCTAAAGAAGGTTTTGAATATTTAAATCAATTAAAAAATTCAAATTCAAATATTAAATGTTGTTTAAATGGATTTATACCAAATTTATTACCTTTGGATTTTTTAAATAGATCTATTCAATTATCTATAAATGATTTTAAATTTATTAATAATATTCCATTTAAAGTATTTGATTTATTTAATGATAATTCTATTTTTATTGTTGATTTACCTGGTCATTGTTTAGGTCATTTTGGTGTTTTTTTTAAATGTAATAATCAAAATTTATTACATAATAATACTATTAATAATAATGAAAATATTAATATTGATAGTAATAGTAATAATATGACTAGTAATGAAAATATTAATATTGATAATGAAAAATCATATTTACTTATTGGAGATGCAGCATGGTCATTAAGAGCTATAAAATTAAATGCATTACCACATTTGTTAACTAAATATTTTGTTCAACATGATTGGAATGCCTATTCAAATACTCTGAATGAATTACATAAAATTTATAATGAATCAAGTTTTCATATTAATAATTTGAAAAAGACAAGAAAAGGTCAAGAACCAATTAATCCACAAAAAAAGATTACAAATCATATTAGAATTATACCATCTCATTGTTGGCAAGTTTATGAATCATTTTGTCAACAGCAACAACCACTTGGTAGTGATGGTACAACTCCAAGTACCACCACTTCAATAATTTCCAAATTGTAATGAAACATTGTCAAGTTCAAACATTATTCAAACATTGTGACCTAATAGTAGATAATTTTAAGGCAATACAATCACGATAAAGTATTCAACACACATCTATTAAATATTATTATTTTAATTACATCATACCAATTTGTTGCATCATTTGGAAATATATTTGTTGAATTTCAGTTGGAGACATTGTGCTTAAAACGTGTGGAGGTATATCAATACCCATTTGACGCATATGTTGAATCATCTTTTTAACCTTTTCTTCTTGTTCCTTTTCAATTCTTAAATGAACTTCCTTCTTGATTGATTCAAAAGTAGAAGCAAGATTAGTAAAAGTGATTTGAGTGAAAGCATCAGCGAAAATCTTTGCAGGAGCAGCAAGTTGTGGAGTTTCAGCTTCAGAAAGTCTAAATAAATATTCGCATGGTTCCTTCATTTCAAGTAAATAGCTAGCAATTTTATCTCTTTCAGAAATATCCTTCTTTGAAAGATAATGAGTCAATGAAGCAACAAATTCCAAAATAGCAATCTTTTGTGGTACCTTGGTTTGAATATTCAAAGATCTAAGAATTGGTTTCAAAGCAGTCAACAATGATTCTTCATGTGATTCAAAATCAACCTTAGCAATATTTGAAATTGAAATGACAGCATTCTTACAAATATTTTCAACATGAGAAATTAATAAAGATAAAAGTAAAGGAACAGCATCTGGAATTTCAGATAACATTTTAGCACCCTTTGGTGTATGTGAAATATGTGAAAGAGTTGAAGTAACACCTCTCAAAATTTCAGTATTTTCACTTTCTAACTTGGAAACAAATTTAGATAATGATTCTTCATCAATATACTTCAATAAGAGTGAACCACCTTCTGATCCTCTTGGAATATCATCTTCTAATTCTCTCTTAGCAGCTTCAAATGTTGTACTTGACTTTAATGCACGCAATGATGGCATAACAACCTTTTCATTATCACCTAAACTTGATTCAAACAAAACAGGTAATCCTTTCAATGATAAATTGAAATGACGTCTTCTTTCAATAGCAACTGGTCCGGAAATAATTTCACGAATAATAATTAAAGCACATTGAACAGTCTTTTCAGTATTATCATCAAAATTTGTAAGTAAATTTAAACACTTCTTTAAAGTACCATTTTCATAGAGAATATCCTTCTTTTCTTCAGCTGGATCTTTGGTTTTTTTAACAGTTTCTCTGTTACTAATATAGTCGAAAATGAACAAGGCTGCCTTTTCTCTATTCTCGGCATTAGAATGATGTAATTCATTCAATGCAATATATAATTCTTCTCTATTGTATTTAGTAATAAGATATTCTTCAACAGAAAAATAGGAAAGAAGAGCAAGACCACCTCCTACAAGACACAATGGTCCAAGGTTAATATTATTTAAAATACTGCTCATTGTTGTTGTTTGTTGTTATTAATTGTTTTGATGATGAAAAAATACTCTCTCCGGTTTTTAAAGATGAAGAAAAAGAAGAAAAAACACTAGCGGCGCCGGCGAAATGATGACACTAACTGGTGGTGGGAATATTTTTTTCAAAGGCTTTTTTTGCCTTCCTTCAACAAGGTCTTGAAAAATTTTGGCTTTTTGATTGGGTTTTCATTGGAATTACAATTATCATCAAGTAGTAAAGAAGTTTTTCAATCAATTAATACTCAAAAGATCTAGTTGATGTTTTTATTATTAGGATATGTTTAGGTTGAGTGGAATGGTGAATTGTTGTATAGATTCAATCAGTTTAATCTCGAGATAGGAAATTGGATGAAAAGGAAAGCTACCGATTTGGAAATTTAATACGAGAGGAGAAAATCATTCTTCAAGTCTAAAGCATTTTCTAATCATCTGGACCAAAACCTTAATAATAGTAATGTGACTATATCACAAGACAACATCCAATGAATAATAAAGAGTTTAGTCTACTCTACAACAGCAGTTTTTGAAGGAGTAGTGAAAGAAATGTTTCCTTCAACTTGAATCGGATTAAGAGTACAAATAAAACCTAAAGAATCCAATAATATTCATTCTCATTGACAATATAATTCATTTCCTTAATACATTTCAAGTCGTACACATTCGGAATATTTTCAATGGAAACTCAAATAACACAAACATTAATTTAACCTCCACTAACTGATTCAATAGATTGACTACAGATTCACTCTCATCTACCACCACTCACCTATTTTCACTTTATTAGAAACAAATACTGTATTGGTATGAGCGGTTATTGATGATGCAATGAAGATCTTTCTCAACGTTTATTAAACAAAGAGTCTCCTCCCACAAGAGAATGCAGTGAGCGATTGGATCAATATTTCTTCAACGAGACAAAAATAAATCACAAAAAAAAGCCTTGTACCATTGTTACAGATATTCTATATTTGAGGAGTGTGTTTTTTAACCTCTTGTTGAGACTGTGTGACGCTCTTTTTAACTAACCGATTCAGATCTGAATACATCAATAATAATTGTACTATATATACAGTGTCATCTTTGTAAATAGATTAAAAACTCTAATTGATCAAATATATTTAAGCCTAACCCAAAGTAAATAATAACAAACTGAAACATTATGACCTCACCAGGAAAGTTTATTGGTTCTCCTACAAAGAGAAGAGAAATGGACATTATGAAATTGTAAGTTTTTCAATTTGAATCAAATTATTCAATTCCGATGATTAGAATGATGAGTAATTATAAAGTTCAAATGAATGATAATCATGCTGAATTTTTCGTTAAATTCTATGGACCAAAGGATACTAACTATGAAGGTATGTGTTCATTCTCTTTTTAAACTCTTTAATTGAAACTATTTAATGAAACCATTCAATAACATTAAACTATTCAATGAAACTCTATGAATAGGAGGTGTATGGAAAGTTAGAGTAACCATTCCAGAGAATTATCCATTTAAATCACCAAGTATTGGATTTGCCAATACAATTTATCATCCAAATGTTGATGAATCAAGTGGAAGTGTATTTTAGATGTAATTAATCAAACATGGTCACCAATGTTTGACCTTATTAACATTTTTGATGTCTTTTTACCTCAATTACTTGCCTATCCAAATGCACAAGAAAGCAGCTGCATTTCTAATGAGAGATGCTGAAGCTTATAAAAAGAAAGTTAGAGATTATGTTGAAAAGTATGCAAAAGAAGAAAATATTAAATTTGAATCTCAGGATGATGATTCAGATGAACAAGATGAAGAACAAGATGCTCTATCAAGTGCTTCTGAAGGTTTAGATGAAAATGATTTGGCTGAATTTGAATTGTAATAATTTGTAAAAATTAATTTGTAAAATATTTATAAAGTTTTAACTTCATGAAAGTTTGTTTTCATGAAAATGTTACAATAGTTCTATTGTGTATATCAAATAGTCAAAGTATATTACTATTGAAAGTATAGTAAAGTATAATATATTGAAAGAAAATGTTAAATTACAAAATTTGACATTTTTTCTTTTGTGGACGATTGACATTATTTTGTGGATTGTCTTTCAATTTTTGTTTCATTGCAATTCCAACAGCCAAATCAAAAGCATCTGCTAAATTTTCCATAGTCTTTGCACTACATTCAATATATCCTGATGCTTTAATTCTATCTTTCATTTCATTACCTTGTTCCGAAGTGACAGGTTCAATTCTCTTATCTTTAAGTTTTTTAATATATTCTTCATCTTTCTTTAAATCTAATTTTGTACCAACAAGAACAATTGGAGTATCTGGATTGTAATGTTTCAATTCTTCTGCCCATTTACTTTGACAATTTTCAAGTGAATTTGGATTTTCTAATGAAAAACAAACAAGAAATACATCAGTACTATTATTATTGTAATTATATATTTGGATTATAGAATAGATTTGGAAGATTAGAATAGTTATATTAGATTGGAATAGTTGATCGTTATTAGATTATATTAGATTGTTAGAAATATAATGATGAATATAATAATAGGTCAATGAAATGATGGAATTTTAAAATAACCTACTCTGGATATGACAATGGTCTCAAACGACTATTAATTGTTATTATAATAACAATAACAATAATAATATGTTCATCATGATGAAAATGTGATCAAATGATTATTGTGAAACATATATTCAAACCGTTCCATCATTAACGCTGTTAATAATTTCTAAATAACTTACTCATAACTATTAAATATTGATATTATTATTATTAAATATATATTAACAAAGTAGTAAATATAATAAAACATACTCTTCTTGACCAGCAGTATCATATAAAGCAATACTAACAATACCATCACCATATGAAATATTCTTATTATAATTATCAAAAACTGTAGGAACGTAATCTTCAGGGAAACAACCTGATGAATAGGCTATTAACAAGGCTGTTTTACCAACTGCACCATCACCTACAACTACACATTTAATAGATTCCATATTATTATTATTATTCTTAAAAAGATTCTTCAAGAGATGGGGGAAATGATAGTTAGAAAATTTTTTTAAATATTTTTTTTCTTTTCTGTCAGACATCAATCAGTAGGACGTTTGGTTGCTTGAAGAAGAAGGAACTCTATCAGTAGAAATTTTAAATGTTATCCAAATTCGAGTCATTTCATGTCGTTTTGTTTGATTGTTGGCACAGTGGAAAGGTGTTGAAGAGACAATAAATTTCTTTACCTTTGATTCTCAGTGTGTTTCAAACCATTTCGTTATAATAATAATTGAAATTTATTATATCGATTTTCAGTAATTGAAATCTACTATAATTTTGAGTAACATTGCAATGAACAATCATTGTTTGCTATGGGGATGTGCTTGTTCTAAATTTGAATTAATCTTCACCTTATTGGCCTCGAAGGAAGTGTAAGGGTCAAGTTGTGAAATTTGTGTAATAAAATTAGTGAACTGATCTATTTGGTTTCAACAAGTGGTAGTGAATTGAAAATTGATAATCAGCCAATGGAAGGTTTGAAAGTATTCACATTTCAATTCTCTAATCATCAAATTCTTTTAAAATTGAAATTAGTATTGTTCAATAGAAATGTCAACTTTCTAAATTCATAGATACTATTTTATTTTCTAGAATTGAACTAATTATATTTTTAATTGCTATTTTACCATAAACTCTTTAATTCTTGAATATTTGAATTGATGAATAATTATTTAAATTAAATTCACCTTCCGTGATGTGAACAGTTAGTTCAAAAAATAAAAACTTCAATATTTTATTGTCAAAAAGCCTTCAAAAAAAATTGCCTCTCATTTTTCATCATCAACAAGTCTATTGAATTTTAAAAAAGGCTTTGAAAAAATAGAGAAGGAATTAATCAATAATAACATCAACATCAATATAACAACAACAAATGATTCGTAAAAACGCACGTCTCCGAAGAGAATTCTTACATAAAAAATCACTTCAAAAAGAAGAACGTGAAAGATTGGATCGTAAAATTCGTATTCGTGAAGCCTTAGAAAAAGGTGTACCAATTTCGGAAGAAGATATTAGAAAAGAAGCAGAAGAAAATGAATTTGGAGTTAAAGAATATTTAAATATATTATCAAATAAGAGTGAAGATAAAAGTGGTGATAAAAGTGGTGATAATGATAATCAAATTTCTAATTTAATTGATAATGAATATGCAAATGCAGGACAAGAAGATCCTAAAATATTATTAACAACAGCATTAGATCCATCTGATAGATTGAAAAGATTTGTTAAAGAATTACGTTTCTTATTTCCAAATTGTCAACGTATGAATCGTGGTAGACAACAAACACAAGAAATTGTTCAAGCAGCAACACAAAATGGTTTTACAGATTTAGTAATGATTCATGAAAATAAGGGTGAACCTGATACAATGATTGTAACTCATTTACCTCATGGTCCAACTGCTTATTTTACAATGTTTAATGTTGTAATGAGACATGAAGTTATGAATTTAAGAGAAGAGAAAATGCCACAACAATTTCCACATTTAATTTTCCATAATTTTAAAACTAAATTAGGTGAAAGAGTTGCAACAATTTTGAAATATTTATTCCCAGTTCCAAAACAAGAATCTAATCGTATTGTTACATTTGCTAATGATAATGATTTTATTTCTTTTAGACATCATGTATATATGAGAAATTCACCTGGTACAACACCTCCAATACAATTAAAAGAAGTTGGTCCTAGATTTGAATTACAATTATTCCAAATTAGATTGGGTACTGTTGCTGATAAGGATGCTGAATTAGAATGGGTATTACGACCATACATGAATACTGCTTCAAAGAGACAAGCTTTAGGTGTTAGTAAGAGTGAATTAAAAGAAGAGGAAGGAAATAAATTAACATCAATAAAGTAAAAACAACTTTTCAATTTTGAATTATTATGTACATCTTACTATTGAAATGAAATGAAAATTTAAGAAAGCTCAATAATTTGTTCAAGTCTTGTGGATTTTATTGATTATTCAATTGTTGATTATCCAATTCACGTAGTTGTGAACTACTCAATTTAATGGATTCAGTTGCTGCTTCTGAACGAGGAAGTAAAAGTGGAATGCAAACAATTTCATACATTGGGAAATTCTTTTCATTCTTTCTAATTTCATTTCCCTTCTTGGCTCCATTCAATGTTTCATCACTGACAACTAAAACTTCCAATTGTGGATCAGTTGCAATTGGTCCCCAAGGTTCTGGAAGTGGAAATATCTAATTAAAGTTAGTTCATTAATTTGCAAATAACAATTTTAGAATCATTTCAAAATAACATACATTAATTTGAGACATATCCATAGATGGATTAATTTTAGCAATTGATTTCAAAACATTATCTCTTCTCAATTCATAAGATTGAATTAATTCTTTCAATTTCTTATTCTTCAATAATCCATCAATAGAAACTCCAATTTGAATTTCATGTTTCTTTCCATCATTTTGATTATTTTCTTTATAAAGTAATAGAGCTTGTGTTAATAAAATTTTATGACCTAAATGTAAACGATCAAATGTTCCACCCAAACAAACAACATTAAATTTTCTATAATTTTCTTCCACAGATGAAATTACTTGACTATTATTAAATATTAAATCAAATTCATTTAAAGAATGTGAAATATTACATTCAGGTAATATTTCAATTCTATTTAATACGTTATTTTCACAAATTATTTCATTTTGTAAATTTCTTTTAAATTTAATCCATTGATTTTCATTATTATTCAATAATAATACTTTTTCATTATTAATAGTATTGTTATTAATAGTATTATTATATTGTGGCATTACAACATTAAATTCATATTTATAATAATCATTTACATTGGTTAATATTTCAGAATAATATTCTTTATATAAATGAATCTAAATCATCATCATCATTAAAATATTTTAATTAATATTCAGTTATTGATGATGATGATTAATAAACATACATTTTTAAAAGTTCCGATATTATTTTCTTGTTGATCATTAATTAAAATTCTAAAATCAATGAATTGATGATGATTATTGTTAGAGTTCAATTTAATATTTTCATTGAAATATTGCAATGATTGTCTAATTAATGAGAGATTGCATAGAAAATCTTTAATGGATTGAATATTTTGTGTTTCAACTTGAATATTTAAACAAGTATTTGACATTTTTTTTTAAATTAATAATTTAAGTTTATTTTGTAATCAATTAATACAAATACTATCAATATATACTATCTATTAATTAAAATATATATTTAATTGAATAAATTTAATCAGCTTTAAGAAAATTTCTATCCTTAATTTTTTTATAATAACAATAACCAATAATAATTCCTAATATGGTTAATAAAATGATTGAACCAAAAGGTACAACAAGTCCAATAATTAAATTAGTATAATCAGTATATTCAGGTGGTTGACGATCTTTAAAATCCAAGAAAAGTCTAATATTATTCATTGAATTTAAACCACTCACTTCACCTAAAATAAAACCAATTTCTCCATATAAACGTTCACCTGCAAAAAAATCATTTGGTAAACTTGATGGAATAAATGTTGTGACTTGAATTACTTTTTTACCAACATATAATTCACCTTCTTTAAGTGGAACATTAAATCTACCTCTCTGATCTCCCAATCTATTGAAATTATAAAATTTTAGAGTAAAATTTTGTGAAATTGGTTGATAGAGTGCAAATTGTGGATTTTCATCTTGACTACTCTTAAAGAAATAGGTAAATTTGTTTCTTATGGAACCAACTGTTGTTTTTTGTCCATTTGAAACAATTGTAACTGTTGAATTATTTGTTAAATTTGAATTAATAGTTTTCCAATCTGGATCTTCTGCAAAACTACAATTTAATAGAAATGAAAATGGAACTGCTTCTGAACTTTTATCCATAACATGACATGGAAAATCACCATCTAAACTAATTCCACCATAATGAATTGGTGGTTTTTGACATTGTGGAATTGGTGTTAACATTGTACTTTTACAATCAAATTTTCTAACATTTTTACAATAATCACCTGTTTTTTCTAATGGACAAATACATGCATAGTGTATTGTAGTATTGGTATAACATTCCATTGTTGAGTTAACATCATTAATATACTTTTCATATTGATTAAAACTAACAATTGTTCCATTACAAGTATAATAAGGTGTTTCATATTGAACAAATATAGATCTCTTATCACAATTATTCTTTGGTTTAGTTGAATTGGTTTCTTGAATTCCTCTCTTTAATTCATTCATTTCAAAATTATCATTATCATAATTATTATCATTAATATTATTAATATCATTAATATTATCATATTCATTTGAATTAGTATTCATGATGGTATTTTCATTAATAGAATTTTGAATATTATTCAATACATTATTTAATTTTGTAATGAAAATATCAGAATTAGAACCTTCCAAAGTATTTTCTTCAACATAAATCTTTCCAAACAAGTATAAATCTAATGATTTTTGTAAACTTTCTGGAATATACTTGTTAAATTTAAATTCACCAGGTGAATCAGGATCTTCAACTTGAATTGCTAATTTTTCTAATAAATGATTTAATAAAGGTTTGTTGAAATTAGAAAATTCTTGTTTAAATAATGAAAATACATTTGTCCATGATTCAAAAGTATGATCCTGATCAAGAATATAATTTGTTGTTGGATCTTGTTTCGGATACTTTTCAATTAGCCTTTTAATATGATTCATTCGTTGTTCAATTAATTCTGAAGGTACATCCATCAATTTATTAGTAAATGAATTAATAGATGATGGTTTTAGTGGTGTTGTTGTTGTAGTAATGGTGGATAGAGTTGATGATGATGGTAATGATAATGAATTTGTTTCATCACCACTGGATAATATAAAAGAGGAATGAACAAGAATGGTCAATAATAATGTAATGATTGTTAATGATGATGGCGATGACACTCTTCGTCGTAGTAGTAGTGGTATTGAAGAGTGATGGTGTGATGAACCTTTGAATAAATACATTTTTTATAATGTTGAGTTTGAAGAGAGTGTGCACTATTATTTGATAAGCGGATTTTAATAGAGTCCGTTCTTCTTCCATGTTATTTCTATTTACTCCTCTGTGATTGTGATGAAGATGAATTATTAACTGACTCGGCATTATCTATGCCATCATCACATTACTAAAAATCGTTCCATTTCTAATATTGAAATTCTCTAAATTATTGTTATCCAATTTTTTCTTCTCATTCCAATCTTCAATTATATTTCCAATCATCATACTGCACATATTCTCATCATCAACATCAATTGATTGTGTCACATCATTTAAATAAATTAATAAATTTATTGCTTAGAAGAAGCATCAAAGCCTAATTGTTTCATTCTAACAGCACAATCGAACAAATAGTGATAAACTTCAGCATGAGTCTTGGCTTCAACCCAATCCTTACCCCAAATATAAACACCGTGTCTCTTAACTAAAACAGCAAAAGTGTTTGGATACTTTTCTAAGGCTTCCTTCAATGAACCAGCCAATTCATTTTCAAAAGCAGTGTTTTCAATGATTGGAACAACTAATTCATCATAGAAACCATGTCCACGAATTCCTTTAATCATTTCCAAATGAGTAACTTTAAATTCCTTATCATAAATTAAAGTAGCTAACATTGCAGATAAAGCATGAGAGTGAATAACAGCACCAGCTCCTCTAACATCATAACACAATTGGAAAAGTGGTTGACAAGCAGAAATCTTGAAATTATAACCGTTATCATTTGGTGAATAAACAGTCTTTAAATGTTGGCATGATTGAATATCAACAACTTGAACTTCTGGGTCTTGTTCCATAACAAAGATTTGATCTTCTTTAATTCTTTCCTTGTGAATTCCGGAAGGAGCAATATAAATTTTACCATCTTTTTTCATTGAAATACCACCACCAGTACCACTGACCCATCCTTGAGTATAATAAAGTTTCATCAATTCAACAATAACTTGTTGAGGAGTATGAGTATCATTTAATTGAGTATGGTCAAAGACTTTAACAGCAGTGGATTGTTGAGACATTTTTCTTCAAGAAATTTTTTTTGTTTTTTTGCATTTTCGCTTGAATGCAAATTTTGGGTCGTGCTGGAACAGCGGAGTGCATGAAATGTTCTTGGAAAATTCAAATAATTATTTTCAAGGCAAAGTTTTATGGAGGAATGATGATGGAGTATTATTAGTAGAATGGGTTTATGTAAATTGAGAGAGTTGAAATTCATTTTTTTATATTTTTTTAAAATATGAAAATCTTAATTTAGCAATTAAAATTTTATTTTAACAACAATTCTAATATTAAGAAATAAAATTTATTGGAAAAGTTTCTTTGCTTGTTTAAAAACATAATTAACAGATCCAAAAGGTGTTCTAATCATATTATTTTGATTCATACCCTTTGCAGTATTAGAAAGTTCACGATCTCTTGTGACAATACAAATCTTTGGTGGATTTTCAATCTTTGATAAGTTGTTACATAAATGTTCAAGAGTTGAGAGAATGGCCAAATCAGCTGATTGAGGTTGTAAATTGGTTTGTGACATTTGTAAATTATCCAATGAATTAAACTTTCCAAAAATGGTATTCTGATAGGTATTTCTCAAATTCTTATATTCTGTAATAACTTTCAATGTTTCACTATCTTTTTCATCAATTTTTTCATCTTCATCAATAATAAAATTATAACAATCGAATACTTTCTTTGCATCCTCCTTTTTCATTCCCTTCTCATAAATATAACCATTATAGAAACACCACAAATACATTTTAGAAATATCTTCAGTTGTAAATCCAATATTTTCTAATTTCTTAAAATCTAAACTTAATTCATCTGTTGCCCAACTATCATAATCAACAAGAAGAATAACTTTAACTCTAGATGAATCAAAATGTTTCTCAAATCTCTTCAATTCACATTCAACACATCGACATGGCATTACTTTTTCAATATTAAATTCCATCCATTTAGAATTCATTGAACCCCAACCTGCCATTTTGTTTTTAATAATATCAACATCTTTGGCTTTTTCCTTCTTCTTCTTTGTCATTGTATGATTTCCAAATGGATTATTCATTGTATAATTTTCCTTTTTAGTTTTCTTTTCCTGTATAACACTCTTTTTACAAGGGGAGGAAAAGAAATATCCAACAGGATTTTCACTCTCATATTCCTTAATATTTTCATTCAATTGTTTCTTGTAGAAATATGAAACTTTGGTAAATTTAGGCTCAACATTTTCGTGAATTTCAACATCATCCATTGTACCTTCCTCTTCTAAAACAACATCTTCTTGATCGGAAATGTTATCCTCCATTTCTTCTTGTTGTCTTTTTATTGTTTTTTCCATAGTTTCAATTTGACGTTCAAGTTTCTTCTTTGCTTGAATTTCTTTAATCTTTAACTTCATCTTACTTTCCTTTGTAATTTTCTCATCAAATGGAACAATTTCAAATAAAGAAGATGATGATTCCTTTTGTTGTTGATTTTCCTTCTTTTCATTGGATTTCTTTTTATGAGACTTCTTTGAGCCTTCTTGTTTCACGCCCAAATTCAATTCCGACAATAATGATGTATCATGATGAACATTAATCTTCATTTTTTTTTAATTTCAAATTTTAATTTAAAAATCTGACATTCAAATATTTGTAGACGATTAAATATTTTGCATGTTACAATTCTAGTGGACGGTCGATCTAATGTTTTAATGCTCAGTTGACTAGTGTTATAATTGAGTGTGCATTATTATGTTGTACACGCATTATATAAAAAAATTGCCTCCAACATAGCTTCATTATTGAAGACAATCAAAGCCTTCAATAATCATCTTTTCCATCACAATAAGAAAAACAATTTAATATTATTCAGTTGTTGTTATAATAATAATTATTTTGAAATCATAATGACTAGGAGAAGAATAACAAGAGGAAGGAATTCAACACCGACCAAACAAGAAATCAATACTGATGGTGATGATGACAATATGATACAAACACCAATTGTTACTATTAAAAAGGAAGAATTAACATCTCCAATGGATTTAACTCCAATTCCATCATCATCATCATCTGGTAAACAATCAAAATTCTTTAAAACTTCTCCATCCTCTTCAGCTTCATCCTCTCAAGACAATACAAAGAAGGAAGAAGATGAAGATATTGAACAAGCAGCTGATAAATTGATTTTATTTAATGAACAATATGAAGCTTTAAAGGAATATAGAAAGAAGAATCTAAATGCACCAGTTGATACGATGGGTTGTTCAGTTCTAGCTGATTCAAATGCTGATGAAAAAACTCAAAGATTTCAAGTTTTAGTTTCACTCATGTTGAGTTCACAAACTAAGGATCAAATTACAGCAGCTGCTGTAAGGAAATTACAAGAAAATAATGTTTTATCAGTTGCAGAGATGAACAAATTGTCTGAGAAGGAAATTCAAGATTTAATTTATCCTGTTGGATTTTACAAAAGAAAGTCAACTTATTTAAAGAAAGTTTGTAAAATATTATTGGAAAAGTATGATAGTGATATTCCTAAAACAGTTAAAGAACTATGTGATTTACCAGGTAAGTTTTCTTTGGTTCTCCATTCTCATCTAGTAAACAGGTGTTGGACCTAAAATGGCATATTTATGCATGAGCTCAGCATTGAAACAAACTGTTGGTATTGGAGTTGATACTCATGTTCATAGAATTAGTAATCGATTGGAATGGGTTAATACTAAAACACCAGAACAAACAAGAATGAAACTGGAAGAATTTGTACCACAAGAAGAATGGGATGTTATTAATCACATGTTAGTTGGATTTGGACAAACTGTTTGTAAACCTGTAAGTTTAATTTCTTCATTATATTTCAATATTTATGAATGTAAAGATTGGTCCAAAATGTAACGAATGTCCACTTAATAAGACATGTGCTTATTTCAAATCAAACAAATCTTCGAAACCATCTCCAAAAAAGAAGGTTAAAAAACAAGAATACTCATCTGAAGAGGATGAGGAGGAATCAGAAGAAGAACTTTAATTGCTCTTTTCTTTTATAGAAAATGTGGATATGCTAAATATCTTTAGCCAAGAATAATGTAAACCCACTGCACAGTAGAATGAGACAATCATGAGAGGAAGGAATGGAAGTCTATCAGAGAAAATGAATTGATGAATGAGTACTTGATAAATTTCAATAAGAATCAATCCATACAAGAATAATCTTTCGAATGTGGAGAATAATCTTCCACTATTGTTGAATTCTGGTACGGAATACCAAATGTGTCTCAAAAATAAAACAAATGATATTAATACTGTCCATCTAATTGGAATTTCCTTAGTTTGGAAAAGTAAGGGGAAGAGTGAGAATGTTCCTACAATTGATGTGAATGAAAATACTCTGAACCACTCTCTAGATAATTCCGATGAGGAGAAACAGGTAACCAAGACAGAAAGTGGAATTAAAATGCTTAGGACTGCCTTTTCATGAATATGCCATCCGAACATATAAAAAGCATAAACAGAGTGGACAATGGCTAACAAGATTGTCTGAACTCCCTTCTTCTTGGTCTTTCCAGAAAGTACAATCAGATAAAAACAAACTGAGAATGAAATTCCCAAACAAAGAATGATAGTAATGAGAGGAGTAATACTTGGCAAAATGGTATGGGTACCTTGATTCAAACCTACTAAACCACCTGTTAAGGAGGCTGTCTTTTCATCAATAGCTACAACCTTGAGTACTTTTCCTAATACTACTGTCAATAATTTGTCCAATGTATTGTAAAGAGCCCAAAAGTTTGGAGCCCAATAGGCGTGTGTCAAACCTCTCTCAAATGGGAATAATCTTGACATAATTTGTTGGAATTCACTCTTCATACCATCAATTTTGTTATCAAATTGAGAGGAAGAGCTAAGAAGGAATGGTAAAAAGCTAAGTAGAAATACTGAAATTACAGAAATTCCTAATCCAAAGATTCTCTTAATAAATGATGTAACTTTTCCATCAGCTAAACAGAAATCAAATAGTAAAAAGAAAAAGTATGCAGGTGCCATATATAAATTCAAGTGTTTCATATTCAACAAAATAGAGTAGAGTATTCCACATCTAATGTAATTTCCTTTCTTCAATTCTACTAATGACAATAATAAAATTCCAAAGAGTATTCCATTATATTGAAAATGAATATTATCAATGAATAATAATTCAGGGCAAATATAAAGTAATCCTAATTGTAAATCTTTTCCAATTGATTTGGAATCATTATTTTTGACCCAAATTAAGCAAGCAATAAAATATATCACATCAGAGATAAATATTACTGTCAATCTTTGAAATAGCAGAAGAGGATATGATTGATAGTTAACTCCCTTCACAACGTCACACCATATTGGTTGAGAATTTTCTGTTGTAACATTTGAGTAACTTGTCTCTAATTTCCCCCAAAATGAATTACATCCTAAATAACTAATTAATTTTTCAAAAAAGGCAAAAAAAGGAGGATAGTCCAATGTAGCATTATCAGAGTTTGTATCATGATACCACTTGCTTAATGGTAAACTGTTTGTAATGGCCATCCAATTTCTATGTACTTCAAAATCTGTACTGCAACTATTTTCATATTTAATTTTCAAATTAAATCCCAAAACCTACTAACTAGGAATTAATAATATTTTCAGTGCAGTCAGGGAGAGAAAAATCAATATCACCCATCGAACATTCATTCCGATCATCATCTTGGATGAAGTTGGTGAAGGCTGCTGTTGCATTTTTTTGATTTTATTTTTAAAATTGGCGCCAAACAAGTAGAAAAAAAATGCAACAAAAGAAAAGCCTAATCACAGTTGTTAATGAAGAGGAAACTGCAAATTGTGTTGCGGAAGAACAAGCTAAACAGACAATAATCAATGTTGATGAAGGACAGACATCAAGTGTTAATGAAAATGAAAGAAGTACGAGTAGTAGTGGTAATGTGGATAATCCGATAATAGAAGAGGTTTCTTCTTCTACCAATCATCAAGAAGAGGATCATAGTAATATTGAGAATGATTCGGAACAACAAACATCGGAACATAAATGTTCGCTTCAACCTCTATTGGATAAAATACGAAAGGAACTCATTAGTACTTCTTCAGATGAAAATTCTTATAATGTAAATAATGTGTGGCATTATGTAGAGGAAATTGCATATGCTTTGAAAAAGGAAAGTGAAACTCAAGAGGTCTATGCCATTTCTTCCCTTAAAATAGCTGTGGAATTAATAGTTGTTTGGGGAATAATACCTCGATTGTTAAAAGGAGTTGGTGTCTCTGTAGTAAAACGAGTAGAATCAATGTCACAACAGACGAAAGTTTCAATTAACAAACAGAGTGAATTAGCAGAAGATGAAAAGAAAACTGGAGCAGAATTGACAAAACTTGTAAAATGCATAAGAATTTTATACGAAATTTCACAATGGGATGATTTTTACAGAGGCCTAGTTTTACAAAATTATTTACCAGATATTTATGCAAGTCTTTTTCAAGTACTCTTCTTGTGTACGTCTTTGAAAAAGACTCTTGAACAAAAGTATTCTAGTAACCTTGCTGAAAAATATGGCTTGGATGAAAAGGATAGATTATTCTGCTCAGAGTTGTTATTCAAATTACTGAATGAAACACATGAGAGCATGGTTGTCCATAGCTTGATTTTATTAATGTCTCAATCAGCTACACCACAATGGCTAAAAACAAGATGCACCACATGGTTATCCAAAACTATTCAAAGACCTAAAGGTGTGTTTGGAATAATATCTGTGCTTCTTGACAATGTACCTGAGTCTAGTTTTAGAAGTTACGATAAGGTAGTTGATCTGATAATAACAGTACCTAAAGAAATGGAGACAGTGACCTACTTTGGGATTATTTGTCCTCAAATATTGAAATTATTTCATTTAAGAGGAAGAAATAGCAGCCATATATTACGTTCGAGTGCATTACTATGTGGTAGGATAATTGAGAAGTATCCTGAAATAGCCAAGAAATTACTTCTTGAACCTGTTCTATCACCATTGAGAAAGTTTGTGGATTTACAAAAATCATTAGACAAAAAATTCGAGGAAGACAAGATCAAATCAGATTCAGACAAATCACTCTTGTTTTTAGAGGATGAACTGCCCTCAAATTACAAGGAAGAATTACTTTGCAATGAAAATGATTTAGGACAATGTGTGGAAGATATTCACAGACTCTTGTTTGGTAATTCACCAAATAGTGTAATATTTAATTCTATAACGCCAGTGATACCTGCTCTTTTCCAATTATATTGCTTTGTAAGCAAAACTAAACTAAATTTGAAATCTGCCTGTGAGGAAATAATGACAAGCTACTTTAAACTGAGTGATGATGCACTGGCAGTTACTAAGAGACTATTAATATTTGATAGGAAACTTACAACTAAAAGCTTTTTAATATTTGCTCCTGGAGAATCAGGAGGTGTATGTATGAAACGAGTATCAGAAACAAAGAGAGATTACCTTTGGGAAGCAACATGTATGATTAATTTATTCAAACTAATGAAGAATCATACTGTAGCTGGTGATTTGTTTGTTCACTTGATTTCACAATATAGTGCTATGAGGCAACATATGAGTGAATTAACACTCAAAGAATTGGAGCAAAATCCTGAAAATCCTATTATTTATGAACAATATATACCTGAGAATAGTATAATTCTCTTACAAGTTATTCAGCTTTTAATTACTGAAATGGGATCCTCAATCATGAAAAATACTTCCCAAGCTATTGCTTTTGTTAAATTTTTATTGTTAAACAATGAGAATAATCAATCAGAGGATGCCCTAGAATCAGTTGTTATGGCACTAGGTATTTTATCTGCCATTTTATGTGGTGGTATTTCAGTTAACACAATTCAAGACGAAGAAAAATTAGAGGATTTGAAACCTATTTTAAATAGATATAAATCACACGAGCAACAACAAATTTCTGAGATGGCATCAACTGCCCTTCTAAGTATTGATACTAAGCAATACAGAGAAGTGCATGGTAATATAGAGGAAATATCAGAAGATGAGAAAATTAAAATGAAATTCGATCAAATTTTACAAGACTTGAGAGATCCACTTCTCCCAATTAGAGCTCATGGTGTCATTTCTTTGAAAGATTTAGTTTTGGAACAGAAAAAGAATGCAATTATTCAGAAACAATTACAAAATATTTTCCATATTTTGCAAGCTCAGCTGAAGGACGAAGATACATATGTCTACTATGGAGCTATAGCTGGTCTATCAGCATTGGGAGATGTTTATCCAGATGAAATTATTCCAATTTTGACGGATACTTATCAAGATAAGAAACAACAAGTTGAACAAAGATTGAAAATTGGAGAATCTCTTTTGGAAATAGCTGAAAGGTGTGGACAATTACTCCCTAAATATGCTCACTTCTTTGTTTACTGCTTTTTGAATAGTGGTAAAGAAACAAGTCAAGATCTAGAATTAGTCAGAGCAAGTTCTCTATCTAATATGGCTACTTTAGTCCAAATTCTCAAATTTGGTGTTCATCCATTCCTTCAAGATATTATGGATTGTGCATCCTACATTTTAAAGTTTGACTCTAGTGAGCAAGTAAGACGAGCTGCTGTTTTCATTTATCACTCATTCACAAAGACATTCAAAACTGATTTAAGTGAAATTTTGGATGGTAAAAATCTCAATCATTTCAAACAATCCTTGGAAAGAAGCGCCTTTTATGACAAGGATGAAATTGTTAGGATTAACGCAAAGAGTGTACTAAGTGAGGTAGATGATAATGATACTGAACTCTTAACTCCACAAACCTACATTCCAGAGGCAAGTAAGGGACATTTCCTGAATACCTTCCTCAAATTCACAAATAACTAGATCATGGATAAAATCTTAGAAATTACAGCACAAGTTTTTATTGTACAATTGCCACAAGTTATTCTGTTTCTTGTTTGGATTCTACATTGTCAGATGACTTATTTTCAGCTGACTTCATGCACATATCTCCAACTCCTGTGGTGTCATAGGTGAATTCTGGCTCTGATAAGCTTCGTTGAGTAATGATGTCCTTTGTGCGCTTAACACCTTCCTCAATGGCTTTGATGAACTCGAGTGCGTAGGTATGAGTATCAGATTCCTGACCTAAACCCGTTGAGGTAATGATAAAGAAATGTTCACCCTCTTCATTCTTCATCTTTAAAGAAACCATATCTTTGTGAACAATTGGCTTTTCCTTACTATTATTAGCTGCAGCAACAGTTGTTGAAGCACTTTGGTTAGATGAAGCTAAAAGTGTCAACAGATCTGTTTCTTCTTCTTCATTATCAAAGTTATCTAATTCTGCCAAAGGAGAAGCGCTAGTTAACCTGCAATATTCAATACCAATAAATGGGAATTCATTCTTAATGGTTCTACCAGATACTTCAAGCATTGAATCTGCAGTTAATTTTATCAATCTCTTAGCCTTCTTACTTGTTCCTTTGTAAAGAAGTGAATTAAACGATTGGTATGTTGTACAATATTGGGATCTGACAACAGTTTCAAATATTTCTTCTAAAACTGCTTCTCTTTCTTGTTCAGAATTAACAATATACCTTCTGAAACCAACTTCTGACTTTTTCTTCTTCTTACCATTCATTGGTGTTTCATCATCAGTATCATCATCATCCAAATTATCAGGGAAGTATGGTATTGGTTGATCAGTTTTTGGAGTGATTGGTCTAAATCTCATGTGAATTTCCAAATTGGAAGGAGGTGCCGATATTTCTTCAATTTCAGAAAGTAATCTCTCATTCTTAATAGCCTTACTCTTAGGGTCAATGTTCAATAGAGACATCATGGTAACCTTGAGCAACCTTTCTTGATGCTTTCCTTTTGGATTAACCTTGATAATCTTGTAAGTTTTTGGAACATTAAATTTGGAAACTTCTGGAATCAGAATATCTTCCTCTCTTCTAAAACCATGAGCAAGTAATTTAGAATAATCTTCCATCATTACAATCTTTTTAGCATAATCCTTTTGCTTCTTTGGAGTGGATGCCATCTTTGTTTTAGCAAAATGTTTAATCAAAAATGATGGGAAGGTAATCATATTAGGAGCATGTAAAACTACAGTTTGATAAATTTGTTTTTGTTGAGCAAGTGTGAAAAGTCTTGAAAATTTGTGTAAAAGAGTAGCTAAAACTTTTTCCTGTTCTTCTGACATGCTGATGAAACTCATATCAAGAATAAGCATAAACTTTTTAGAATACTTTTCAATATCTGTTTTGACTGAAGGAGGTCTAATATTTTCTAATGAAGGTCTCAATACCTTAATAAAATGGAATAAAATTTCACCTAATCCATCTTGGAGGAAATCCAAATCTTTCAAACGAGTTCCAATCATGTAATACACAAGTAATTTTTCCTCGAATGTTGTTAATATATTATTACCTCTATAAAAGAAGAATTTGCTTTCAATAGCTGATCCATCAATTTTTGTTGTGTGTTTCCAAACTTGTAAGCAAATTTTAGAGAAAATCTTTTCAATTTGAAGCGTAACATTATCCAATACGGTATCCTCATCATCATTTTGTGGTGTTGGAGAAGGTGTCATAATTGGCATTGATGAAATTGGCTCGCCTAGTTTTTCTGTAATATCTACAACTTCAAGACATCCGTTCATTACTTTACAGATTGGCTTGATTTCCTTTGTTATACCTTCCTCTAAGAAGAATTCAACAACTTGTGGTGAATATTCAAAGAAGAGTTTGTACAACTTATCCAAATCTCTCTTTTCAAACTTGGACATATCAAGAGCTTTTGGATCGACTGTAGTATTCAATTCGCTCTTTCTTTCAAAAGGTAAGTTTCCTGATTCGTCTTTTGTATACAGTTCTGAACTCTCATCAACTTTCTCCGAGTAATCAATAATAGACATTAAATATTCTCTCATGATATCTTTCTTTTGTGTTAAAAAATCATTCATACAAATCATAAATCTTTCCTTGTTTCCAAACAAGACATTATTGGCCAAGTTTTGAATAACTTTTGTAATTAAAATAAAGTTTCTTTGTGAAACTTTTGTCTTTTTCTTTGTTGTTAAATTCATAGCATCAGGAGTAGCAATGGCAGGATTGAAAAAACGTAACATGATATAACCACCAATTAAAACAGGTGTATCCAATTGTAAAGAATCACTAACTTGTCCAATAAAACGAGCAATAAGCCTCAATTCTTTTGGCATCTTATCTATTACATCTGCAGACATCATTCTATCAAGAAACTTTGCACTCCATTCAGTTAGCCTTTCTATATTTTGTTGAAGTTTCTTCTCTGGGTCCTTTTCCTCTTCAAGAGCCTTCGGATCAATTTCTAAACTTTTAGCATCTACTATAAGATCATCACAAAGTGTTCCTATTGTATTCTTTAAATATTGGTAGCCTACATCACGAACATAAAGGCCAAGCGCTTTGCTGTTGTTATTGTTGATGAAATTTAATATTTTCAAAGCCTATTATTGTTTTTACATACCTGGCCAATGAGTTACTTCTGAAAATTGTTGTTGGCATATGTTGATATTTGCTAATTTCAAAATAGATAAGTTCCTTGATGAGTTGTTGACTTCTATTGGTAGCATTGGCAATATCAAGAAGTATTTTGGCTATAGTAATATTGAATATGTAATATAATATTATAACAATTGATGAACATTTCATATAATGTTATTAGTTGGGTCAAAATAGGATGGATGTATTAAAAACAAACCTAAAAAGTCAATATCTGATGATGAAGAAACCTCTGACAAAGCTCTAGCATAAGAGGCACTTGATATCAGAGAAGCAATAAAATCCCTATATCGTTCAACAGAAGCATCGGTAGTAGAAGACATGATGAAATAACAGTTAGGAGAAGAGAATGATGAATAATAGAAGATGATTTCCTCACTGAAAGATCCTATCACTGATCAATAAACAAGAACCGATTAATTGTTTTCAAAAGAAACAAATTTGCTCAAAAGAGACGACTGTTGAAGTTGTTGTTTGGTTGGAGGGAAAATTATTGTATTTTTTTCACTTGGGGAAAGTACAGCTGATTTGAACAAGTGAAAAGTGAGAGCATCGTAAAGAACAACTCTAAAGATAAGATGAGAGTCCAAATAAAAAACATTCGATTGTCCTTAATGCCCCTCCAAAGTAAGATAACTTGAAGATCAAGTTGTTCTTGTAAATGAGCACAATGTTGATGATAATGATAAGAAGTTTATTATATTTGAAACTTGGGAATTGCCTAGTGAGTAATCATCAAAAATTATAAGAGGTTTGACAATGACAGCCCAAGTTGTGTTACTCCTTCCATTTTCAGAGATGAAATTTGCATCCTCACGTTTATTCTTTCATTTTCAGATAGATTTAATGTATTTGAGGTCTTTATATTATCAATTCTTTCAACAACAGAACCTTTCACACATTGGTTGAAAGAAGAACACAGTAAACAAAGTTCTGTATAGGATTTATTTCCCGATTTACAAGCTTCATCAATATACTATTTGCATTAAGGAAATCAAACCTGATAAGATCTACATGATATTTTCACTATCTTCTCATCAATGATTGAATCGAATTTGATTTATTACATAAAATGTTGTGATAGAATGGTGACAGAGTATTTATATTGGTCAAGTGTTCAAATCCCATCCAATGATCGATAACAACAATAAAAAACCAGTCAAAATCAATTTTATTAATCGCACAGTTAATTAAAAAATTGCTTCAACAAAAAATGAACAGAATTACTTCATCAGCCGCTCATAACACATCCGTCATCACAAAATTCTTGAGAAAGGCTAAAAAGAATCAGTACATCTTCTTCTTTCCTTCACCCTATACCACCAACAGATCCTTCCACACACAAAATAAATTATTCGATGGTCCTAAAGGATTTTCTGACTTGTTCAAAGAACATTTAAAGAGAAATATCCAAAACAATGAATCTGTGCAAAAAGCTATTTTAAATTATCAAGAAAGTTTACTCGGTAAAGGTGTTGAAAAATTAAAACCAGCTTTAGAGAAAAGTAGAGAATCAATTAACAAGACATCATCAGCTATTGATGAAACAACAGAAAAAATCCTTCAGTCAGAAACAATGTCTAAAGTCGGAAAGGCTGTAGACTCTGCCTATGATGTTCTGAATCAAAAAGTTGGTCTTAAATATATTACTGAGGTTGCAAGCAACAGAATTTCCGAATTGAAGAGAGCTCCAGTTTTCTTCTTTAGAACTAAATATGCAAGAGAATTGGATTTGTCTCAAGGTTTTGTTTATAACCCATTCACTCGTTCCTTGGTAAATATTACAGAAATTATTAGTCAAGAGGAATTGGAAACAATGGTGCAAGAAATTAAAGAAAAGAACGAGTTAAGATCAACAAGTGAACCAGAAGAAGGTACAAGTGAAGAATTTGTGGAACATGAACGTCAAGAACAAGAAAGAGAAGAGCTTATTAAACTTTTGACAGCAAGAATGCAAGAACAACGAATTCAAGAAAGTGAAGCTGGAAAACCAAAAGTCAACCCAACAGATGCTGAAACAATCAAACTTACACGTGAAAATTCACCTGTTATTTCAACATTAATTGAACCATATTATATTAATTCAGGATTTGTTAAGAAAACACAAGCTCTCTTACAAGATATTCTGTTCAAGCAAACTGGTAAAAATCCAAGTTTGTTATTTAGAGTACCAGGAATACTTAATGCTTTGAGCGAAACAATCTCATTTATTGATGCAAGAACTGCTCAAGAAAAAGTTAAGAAGTCTAAGGAAGAGGATATTCCTGATACCGAAGCTGATATTTCATCTACATCAGAAAATGCTTTGGCTATGGGTGCATTCAAGAAACGTGATCCTAGATTTGATTTGGATTTGTTGTTAGTCACAATGGAAACTTTAATTATTCCAGAAATTATGTCTGCCTATTTTAATGATGATGCACACACCATCAAGAAATTTGTTTCCGAATCATGTTATCGTCAAGTTTTCTTCCCTAGAATTCAAGAAAGAGTTCACACAAAGATTAAATATGATGCCAAGATTTTGCACGTTGAAGATGTAATGCTCTACACAACTAGATATGATGCTGGTAATCCAGCCCTTGTTATCAGCTGCGCTGTTCAATACATTCACTGTATGAAAAATGAAGCTGGAGAAATTGTTGAAGGAGGTCCAAAGGATATCAGAAAGGAAAACCAAATGTGGATTTTGAAACAAGATGAATCACAAGAAACAGATGACTGGTATGTCAGTGAGGTCTCAATGTTAAACGCTGATGCTGTCAAGATCGTTTAAATTAAATTAAAATAAAAATTAAAAAATCGTTATCAAAAATTTGGCGCCCAAATTTCTTCAAAACAAATTTAAAAAAAATGGTTCAAACACTCAAATCAAAAAAGCACAAGTCTACACTCTTTCAAAAATCATCTAGAGGAACCCACATCACACTAGGATCATCAAGTGATGCCTCTAATAGACACAATTGGAAAAGCATGTATCACTTACCTCCGATGGGAGAAATTACATTGGAACAATTTGAAGAATATTCTTTCCAAAGATTGAAGTTGTTGAGAATGATTGATACTTGGAAGGCTAGAAATATCTCCGGAAAAGCTTTACAGGATAATATAATAGAGGAATCAAACAAAGTTTTTGATTTGAGAATGCCACATGATTTAGACAACTGTGAGCCAGATTGGATATCTCATCATGTCTTGAGATTGGCCTTTGCTAGAAGGTAAGTATTTCTACAATACTACATTGTACTAGTGGTAATTATTAGTGAAAATTTGAGACAATGGTTCCTGACAAATGAATGTGCTCTATTCGAAAGTAGATTGATGAGTGATACTCAAGATGCTCACATTGAAATTTTACAAAGAAATGGTATCAATGCAGAACGTGTTTCTGTGGAAGAAAAGAGAAAATATGAAGGTGCTCTTCAAAAAATGTTTACTAAATTATACTTCCATTTACAATATCAACAACAAAAGAATGAAAAACCACAACAAACAGATTCTGATGCACCTGTTTTAATTTCACACAACAAGTCCAACTTTTCAGATATGAGATTTAATGTGGAGGATACTTTAGTTTTCAAAGTTGATTTTGTTTCTGTTTTACAACTTGTTTCGAGCAGAAGTGTGTTCATTCAAAACGGAAAAGCTTATTTATTTGCACATGATTTGACCTCTTTAATCAAGCAACATTTTAGAGCTAGTTTAGTTCTTGGGCTCTCTAAAATTCAAGCAGTATATCCAGAATATCTCAATGAAGAAGAAAAGGATAGACTTTTACCATTCTTGAAAGATGTTATTCCAGCTGCTAGTGAAGGCAAATCATTGTACTCTAATACTCAATCATTCATGAATACAGGAGAAGTTAAGGCTGAACAAATTGAATCACTAAGCAAGCAAAGCTTCCCTCTCTGTATGAGAGTTCTCCACAAGGAATTGAAAGAAAAACATCACTTGAAGCACTATGGAAGAATGCAATACGGATTGTTCTTGAAGGGAATTGGTCTTAAACTAGAGGATGCATTACAATTTTGGAGAGAAAACTTTACAGCTAGTGGAATGACAACAGAATCATTTGACAAACAATATGCTTACAATATTAGACACAACTATGGTAAGGAAGGTAAAAAGACAAACTATACACCATATGGCTGTTCTAAAATTATCAATAATCCAGAATATGTTTGTCCTTTCAAGGTATTCAAACCTGAAGAATTGAGACATGAAATGAGGTCCTATGGTGGAGGTGCAACCTTTAACGAAGATGAACTCCAAGAAGTTATTGAGTATGCTCAAAATCATCAATACCAAATTGCTTGTAGAAGATTTTTCGAAGTGAGTCATGGCATTTCCAAGAAGGCCAACAATATTCAACTCATTGATAAGGAAGACGATGGTTCCTCATTCCCTCATCCAAACACATATTTCTCTCGATCAATCAAGTATCTCAAATCAAAGAATGCCGGGGACTCTGAGCAATCTTCTTCGAATACACAAGCCCCAATAACACAACAGGATACTCCTGTGGATCAAGAAGATGAAATGCAAGACGAAGAATAAGTTGCAACTGCTGTATATACTAATATTTAATGTAATTCATTGTTAATATCGAAATATGGAAGTAATTGATCCCTATCTTCAGATTTGACTTTTGACTTAATAAACAAAATACCATCACTAAGTATCTTTTTTGCTTCTGAAACAAATGAATAGGTTGTAATTGGATACTTGGCTAATTCTTTAAGGAATAGAGCTGTCTTTTCCATCAAATCCAACCTAGAAATATCATTAATGACTTTAAGAACAAAGTTCTTCAAGCTATCGTCTTGTCTTGTCCAGCAATATTCGATTTCTTCTCCTATTACTGAAATTCCATGATCTGCAATCATTACGTTTAAAAGTGAAAACATAAATTTGCTTAATACTTGTTCATCTTGCTCGGTATGCATTATTTTTGTAATCTTTCCTATAATATGTCTATCATTGAATTGTTTCAACGTGTTTGGTTGATTAGAACTGAGTGCAGCTAGAGAAGAACCAACTTTCTTTAAAATTGCCTTTCCTTTAGAACTTGGATTATCCAAAATATCTGCCAAATAATTAAAGAATTTAACTTGATAGAGGTCATCAGTTTGAATGGCTGGATTATTATGAAGGCAGGTGCAAAGTATTTGAAGAGAAGCCAACTTAATTTCAATTTCATCAGCTCTTTCATCTTGACTCTCCGAAGAAAGGAAATGGTCAAAGATATATTCAGTTCCTTTCATTTTGTGGAAATCAGTAGCAAAGTCAATTTTTCCAACAATTTCATCAATTTGATCCATAGCATCTAGAGTATCATCAACTGATGAAGATTCATCTCTAATAACAGCCAATGCCTTTTTAATGACAGTATATGGATCACTTCCTTTCATTTGAGAAGCAATATATTCCAAAATTTCCCTTTTTTCTGGTGTTAATTCTTGTGGATTTCCTGTTGAATCTGCTGCTTGTCTTCTCAACTCTTCGGAAGATGAATTGGCAACAGCCCAATTAAATAATTCTTTTAAAGGATCACCTCCTCCTCCTTGTGGATTCATATTTCTTGTTGATGTATTTTTTTCTAATTGAATTTTCTCGGCTGAGTTACGTTTGGTATTTACCTTTGTGTTTTCTCCACCTAATAATAAATTTCCTTACCATTCCGAAACAATTCCGTATTTGTTCCGTCCTTTTTTAATAGCATAACTTGTTATTAAAGAATAGATTCTGATTTAAAATTGATTTAATTAAGCTAAATAAAAGTTAATTAATAATAAAATTAAATTTCTGATTATTAGAATTATTTCAGGGTCAACTTCAATAAAGAAGTATATATCTCATATTTATTATTTAGACAGTGTACTAATATTTAACTGAATTACTTGAAATGTTCAAGATCGAACTCGTACAATAACAAATTACAATACGGTCGTTATTTTTTTATTTTTCATCTTAAAAAAAATTAAGCAAACTGTTTCATCATGGAAAAATTAAGGGAGATTTTGAATAATTATCCAGACTCTACAGAGGTATCACTTGAGAAGTGTAATTTAACTACCTTGGATGATGTATTGGATTATTTGGGAAAATTAGGAAATCTTAAAGTTTTAAGGCTTGGTAATAACTTCCTCTCAAAGCTTCCTTCAGATATGAGCAACATGAAAAAGCTCGAATATTTAGATGTTAGTAACAATCCTTTTGGGGATTTGGAAGATATAATGTCAGGCTTGGTTTCTCTCCCTTCCCTAAAACATCTCTACATTTCATTGAACGAAGATGATGAAGATAATTTGATTATTAGTATGGCTAATTTGCAATCGTTCAATGGTACACCATTAACAGATATTCCTGATAATGATCCAGCTTTATACAATGAAGAAGATGCTCCTGGTGAAACTTTTACTTCAAATCCACCTCAAGACTCCTATGCTAACACTGAACAAAACGAAAAAGTTGAATTCAATGAAACAGACCTTGAAAGTAAGTTGTTTTATCATTTTCCTTAAGGTTGATATTATTAATTAAGGTTCAAGAAAGGTTTACGAAGCATCCTGCTTATTCTTAGGACAAAAGCCTCAATTTTCAAACTTTGCTGCAGATACTATTGCACATTTAAAGAATAATTTAACAGAGGAAACTGATCACGTTAAGGCAACAATTACCATTTCAAATGCTAATAAGACATTGTACGATAGAAGCTTTGAGGATATTATTGGTGTTATTGCAAAATCCGATAAGAAATTATCAAGTGTTTTGGCTATTGTCAAGAGCTCTTACTCTGGCCTCCTAGATGATTGTTTCACTTTGATGGATAATACTGTTCTTGAATATAATAAGAGAGTTAGATCTTTGCAGAAAGATTTAGATGCAGCAGATGTTGAAATAGGACAACTTCTTGAAGCTGCTGAAGCACTTCAACAATCAGCTTCCGACAGTGAAAGTACTAAGAGAAAAGTATTGCTCAGCTGGGAGAAGGAAAGAGAAAGTTTGTGTGAAGAAATAGGATTCTTAAAGACTGAATTAGAAAGTAAGTTTCATAATTTTCATTCAATATTAACAAATTTTAGAATACAAGAACAGACTTACACAATTCCAACTTAATAGACAAAAGATTTCCACACAAATCAATACTTCACCATCCAAACTACTTAAAACACCACAATCACCTTCTACAGGTAATTCACAACTGAGCAGTAGTACTTTTAAGCTGTCTCAAATTACTGTTAATGTGAATACTAAATCCCTAACTTTGCGTCAATTAAAGGATTTGATCGAAGAAATTTACGCATCTAAGCAAAAGTTTGATGAAAAGTGTGCAGAGAGCAGACTTCCCAGAGAAACAATGGAACAACATTTATATACATACCTCAATCAAAAGTATGGTCTTAAGAATATAATTTTGGATTATGCTTCATCAATTGTCCAAGGTATTAAGAGGTACTCTACTGAAGATAACGATGTTGCTGTATTTGGAAAAATTTTAAGAAATGAAATCGATGAAGAATTTAGATTTGTTCAAAAACAATTAAAGGATACTGTAGCTGAATTATTAAAGGTTTTCCTTAGAGGAAAATATACTAAGAAGATGGATTCTGAAATTCAAGCAATGCTTCAACAAAGAATGTCTGGAGACATCCTTGAGGAAGAATGGGTTGATATTGTTAAATACATGTACAATAAGGAAGATTCTGTGAATGTAATTATGAAGGTAACTGAAGCTATTCAAGCCATCCAAAACAAGCTCAACAGAGGAAACAGTAGACAAATTGGGTCAACATCTCCAACTAAAAGTATTCCAAACAATCAAAATAAGGTTCCATTCAAGATTTTCCTCAAAGTCTTGTTGACATATCAATTGAAAGGTCACGAGCAATTCTTGTACAAGTTTGTCAAGTTGTTCAGAAAAGTTGATGGAGACAAGAATGGTATCTTGAGTGAAATTGAATTCAAACATTTACTTCACCTTATTAATCCAAATAGATCGGAAAGTGATTATGCTCAATGGTTGAACTATGTAGATCCTTACAATAATCAACATATAACATTTACTGAATGTGTTACTTTCCTTTCTTCAGAACTCTTAAAGTTAATGGGTGAAAAGTCTCAAAATGATTCTGTTGATGAGGAAAATGCGGATGAGGAATTTGAATATGAAAATAATGCTGAAATGTAAAATAATAAATGGTTTACTCTTTCTTATCTTTCTTTCTCTTTTCCTTCTTTTCCTTCTTCTTTTCCTCTGCTTCCTTCTCTTTCTTTTCTTCCTTTTCCTTCTTCTTTTTCTCCTTCTTTTCCTTCTTTCTCTTTTTCTTCTCCGATTCAGAATCACTGTGATCTGATTCCTCTTCCTTCTTTCTCTTCTTTTCTTCCTTTCCTAACTTTTGTGAAAAATAGTCATCACTACTGATCTTACTAACTTTGGAATGTGGATCTGGTGTTTCTTCCTTTTCTTCCTTTTCTTCTTTCTTTTCTTTCTTTTCTTCTGTCTCTTGGTTTGGATTTTTACCTAAAATTGCAGCCAAATCTTCTTGTGAGTAGTGGCTTGTCATCTTCGATCTAGCTCTTCTATGATGGTGAATTCTATTTGTTTTGGTCTTTGTGACTACTTGTTGTTTTTCATCATCCGATGATGAACTACTTGAGTCCGATGATGATTTATCTGTATTTGTTGTTTTAAGTCTATTCAAAATATCCGAGAATGATGATGTTTTTTGACAGACAGTTCTTTCTTTCTTTGCTTCTTCTGTTGCTCCAATACCTGCAGTATCTGTTTTAACTGATACTTTTACATGTTCCGTTATACCATCCTTTCTCTTTCCCAAACCATCACCTTCCTTCCAACCCATCTTTTCTAATAATTTGAATCCGAGTCTTGATTTATCTTCTGCCCATCTCTTATTGTTTGGGTCATCTTTAAACATGAATTTAGCACTCTTGTACTTTGGCATTTTTTTTATCTTCAATTATTTGAGGTTAACATTCAAATATTTATTTGATCGTGATGATTTTCAATTTCATCACGACATTATCATTTAAATATATTACACAGTTAAAGCTCTATCCATGTTTCTGAACTGTTATTGGAATGTGTTGAAGAAAGTCACAACAATAAATAATATTAATTAAAATTAATCGGAGGTTTTTAATGCAAGACTTGGAATAAATACATTTTCAACAAGTGGAGATTCATCATCATCGTCCTCATCCTCATGATCTTTCAAGTATTTGGTAGAGTGTAAATTTTCATCATGAATATAATTTCCTAAACATGCATTTTGTAAAAATTCTAATAAATTATCACAGACTGCAGTTGGAGGTCTTACATCACCTAAAGTTTCATCAACTTCAATTAAATAAATTGATTCCATCTTTGTTAAATTCCATGCATAATAGAGTGTTTCTTGAATTCCATCCTTGGCAAAAATTACAAAATTCTTAAATGTAGATTCATAATGTTGTTCCAGAATTGTTTCTGCTGAATTTTCTCTTTCTTCATCGTTAATCATTCTTAAGAAAATATTTTGAATTCTCTTTGTTTGGAATTTAATATCGAATTGATAATATGTTGATGATGGATAAATACCATACAAGTGTACTCTTCCTAGTTTTCCACTTCCATATTTTGATAGGAATTGTACATAATCTTTGATGATTTGATTATCTGATGGTATATTTACACTTTTGAATTCATTGATCATCTCCTCTTCAGATGGTTTTGGGATCGGAGAAAGAGAAGGAATGTTTCTCAATCTAATCTCCACGTTGAGTGTTTCCATTTTTTTCTAAGTGAGTTCATGTTTTAGAGACAACAACCAGTTTCCATGCTTTAAAAACATGTCCCTTTTGTGATCTCTTTCAGATATCCACTTGTCTAACTGATTCTGGAATGCATTAATTTTTCCTTGTAGGATCTTTCTTCTCTTCTCAGTTTGTTTGAAATAATTATGCCATTTTGTTGAAATCATTTGGTAAGATTGAGATGTTTCATCTAGATTAGTTTGATCAAGTTCTGGGAATATTTTCTTGTAGGCCTTGTAGTTTTCATCAACAGGTGGTTTGTTTTGGAGCTCAATCTTTTTATGGAGAAGGGCAAGGTCTTCCTCAATTCTGTTCAATATCTTGGCAAGGTGAGACTTGTTTGTGTCAGAATCACTGCTGCTACTGGTAGATAGACTATTAGGGGAATCAGGATCTGCAGAAATATATGATTCAAAATGGCTCTGATCAATAATACTATCTTCCAGTACTTTGATTTTCTTCTTTCTTAAAGCAATCAGGTTTTGAATTTCATTCACTCTCTTGACATCATTATTCAAGCTGTGAGCTTGCTTTTCCAAATGTTGTTTAACACTCTTCAATATCTTATTCATGTTATGCTGGGATCCATCCTTAATGATGCTTGTATTCAACATATCAGTCTTCCATTCCTCTCTGGCTTGTTCCAACATTTCTTGTCTTGCTCTAATCGTTTCTTTTTCTTGAGAGCAGAATTCTTTTGCCTTCTTTAATTTAAGCTTTTCTTCACTAATCTTCTTTTCAGTTTTTTCCTTATACAGAAGGAATTCAGTGTTTTGTTTAGCTAATTGTCTTGGAGGGGTATTTTCCTTGTCCAAATCAGATATAGAAAGAGGACTTGGGCTTTCATACTTGTTAGATTGCTTAGGTTTCTTAGTTTTAACCAAAATTGGTTTAAGAGGTGTTGCTAGAACAGGACTTTTTGGGCCCTGTTGGACTGGTATTGGAGACAAAGTTATTGTCTCTATTTCTACATGCTTATTTGCAGGTAATTGAATGTCTGCTTGGAGACATTCATCTCTAGTTGTTTTTTCTGTTGTCTGTTGTGACTGGTCAATAGTTACAACTTTCTTAGGGGTAATTTGTCTAGGTTCACTTGTTTGAGCAAGCATATCTTTGAATGTTTTGGTTATTGTGTTCACACCATCAGATGTGGTTTTGACTCCATCTGTTTGACAGAGACTTGATATTGTTTGTATTTCAGTTTGAGTTGTTTTGGAGAGAGAAGTCTTCTTTCTCTCAACTTCCACAATCTTTTCAACTATCTTAGGTTTTTCAACAATCTTTTCGACTACTTTTTCAACAATCTTCTCGACTGGTTTCTCTACAATTTTCTCTATAATTTTCTCAACAGGTTTTTCGACAACCTTCTCGACTATCTTTTCTACAATTTTCTCGACTGGTTTCTCTACAATTTTCTCTACAATCTTCTCAACAAGGACCTTAGTATCAATTTTATCAGTTTGACACTCGATAGCCTTAAACGTCTTTGCTTCAGTTTGTGCTTGATTTTTCTTCAATCTAGCATTTTCCTCAAACATTTCATCTGCTTCTTGTCTTGCTAATGCTATTTGTTTCCTATTTTCAATAAATGTATCTTGGAGAGTTTGCTTGTGTTTCTTTTCCATGATATCTTTTTCGGTTTGAAGCTGAGTTATTTTGTTCCTGTACTCAACTTCCATCTTATTCTTATTCTCTCTAAGATCATTTTCTAGTTTTTCATTCTCATTATTCAAGTGTATTATCTTTTTCTGAAGTTCAATCCTTTCCCTGTTTGATAATTCAAGTTGTTGATCTAGAGACCTTATTTTGTCTTGTAATTTGATAAGCTCTTCATTGTTTTGCGGAGATGAAGAACTTGATTCTCTAAGCTTCTTTACAGATGATGAAGAAGACAAAGTAGTCATATTAGTAAGAGAAGGTATTTCATCTGATGATCGTAAAGAATTGAGCGGATCAAGTTTTGTTGTTGTAATTTTCTTCTTTTTCTTCTTTTTTTCCTTTTTCAATTTTTCCCTTTCCTTTGCCACTTTTTCCTTATAATAGGCATCAAGTGGATGATCCCATATTGATTCTCCTGAATTAAAATTAAAGTAATAAAGTTGACCATCGGACTGACAAGGTCTCCATCCATCAGGTAAGGGAGCTTTTATTCCCTCCAAAGCGATTGGTATTAACTCCTTTTCCAGCACAGGATCAATACCAAGAAATTCTGCATATTTTAAAACATCCTCTTCAGTAGGCTCTTCTTGCTCGATGAAGATATTGTCATCATCAATAGAACTCATTTTTTTTCACAATATTTTAAAGAGAAACGGTTTTTGTAAGAAAATTGGCGGGAAACTTGTGAGCGCCACTTTAAAATGTAACGATAAAGTTGTTTGAGAATTTAATTATTAATAAATAGGATGAGGACCTCAATCTTGAAAACACTTAAAAATAATATTTTTTGCAAAAACAATGAAATTGAAACTTTCAATGCTTTACAACAACATTCCACTATGCAAAATACTTGTCAAAAAACAATGCCAAAACACATTACGAATGATTACATTAAATTCAACTCACATCTCTCCTTCATTATTCACGATAAAGAGTCAGAGAACAACACTGATGATATCAACACTGTGAACAATCACGAATCATTTTATGATGATTTTAAATTTACAACTAGAATGATACCAATTATTGTGATTCTCTATTCGGAGGAGGAAGGAAAGTACATTTATCATGATGATGTGAGAAGAGTATGTCCTAGGAATACTTTTCCAAAGTATTTACTTGCTCAATTGCAGGAAATGTTTGATGATGATCATGGGGTTTATTCAAAATTTGCTTTGATTAAATTGGGTAAATTGGGAATTAGTTTAAAGTGGAGAATATTGGATATTGTGGAAGAATTGGATGATGGACAGATTGTTAGGAGTGAAAGATATGATTCTGAAGGAGAACCAATTATTTCATTTCAAAAGATTAGTAATAATGAGCTTGATATTTGTTTATCTGATTTTATGAATTTATTTAATTTGAAAATTGAATTGTGTCAGAAAGATATTGAGAAATCACAAGTTAAAATTAAGAAAATTGGAACATCCCACATCATGCCAATTCTTACACAGAATATGATTACATCACTTTTTGAATCAACAACAATTTCGCCTAAAATTAGACGAAATGGCCAATGTGAACATATTGTATCTTATGCATTATACAAAAACACATGCCTCTCCTATAACTTTAAACTATTCACGTACGAGAATAATGAACAAAAAATTAAGGACACAATTGAGTTTGAGTTTGATTTTGGTCAATCACTTTTACTAGTCAATCAGAATACGAATGAGATTTATCTAATGGTTTATGGAAATGATCATGGATTTTTCAAAATAATACCAAAGGGGATCGACTCTTTGGAAAATCATCAAATGGAATTAATTCCATTTGAGAACTATATAGATTTCAAACCAAAAGTGTGGAACAAAAATTCTATTCTGTCATGTCCGTTAACAGCAAGCAAATATTTGGTTCTCATTCGTGAGGTCAACAACAATGAACAATCAAGTAATAGCTATCAAAGCTTATTCACCAATGAATTCAAATGGTTGCTGGTTGATTTAGACTACCATAGAGTAAAGAGAGTCTACCCAAGAGTTTATAAATTGCCTGAAAATGGAGTCAAAAAGAAGAAAGGAAGAGAAAAGTTTCTTTTCCCAGACGGAGATTTGAATGCAGGATACAGTGATGCCTTATTATTGAGATACATTTCACGATCGAAAGAATCAAAAGAGATTTCCTTCTCTAAAATAATGAATGAAACCCATTCCTCATTAATTCCAATGCCAGAAAAGCAAACCCTTGAGAATTTATTTGCATTTAGACCATTCCCAGAAAACCCAGAACTATTCCAAGTGCATTTATCTGTTTCTGATCGTCATTTGATATCCGTTAGGAAGAAGAATAAGAATTTTACACATGGAAAATTCTTTAGGTTTTACTTTAAATTCAGAGATGAGGCTACATGTAAATATTCACTTTTATATCTACTTAATGAGAATGGTCAATTTTCAGATGTTTCAATTAAATTTTTTGAATAAGTGGTTTGAGAATTATTTATCAATATTTTGATCTCTTAATATTAGGATAAAAAACACAATTCCACTCAGGATTCCAAGGAAGTGCCATGATGATTGAGTCAACAAATAATTTGTCTGAAATTGTTTCACCCAATCCCAAGTACTCTCTTACTTTTTCACTAGCTTTTGTTAAAATTAAATCACCTCCATCTGGTAGCTCAACAAAAACTGTACCTCTCTTTTTCGCTTCTTTTGTTACTGTCAAAGTCCAACTAGTTACACATCCCTCTTCATCATATGCATCATGGTCAATAGTAATGTCACCAATCTTGATTTGTGCCTCGTAAGAGTATCTATAATCCATTCTTGTCGATTTAAAAGAAATAATGGTGCACTTTCTGAATATATTATCTTCCAATTGTTTGGCAATAGCTTTTCCATGGGTTCTCTCCACATCATCCAAATATGAATTCCAAGCTGCCATTTTCTCCAGTGTTTTGGTTTTTGATTTCAATTTTGCTTTGACCAATTCCACAGTATTCGAAAGTTCTGAAACTGTTTGTATAAGCTTTTCTTCATATGAATTCAAAGTCTTTTTATCTTGACCTTTTCTGACTGTTCTTTCCTCTTCTTCATCATCAGATCCTTCATCTTCTTCATCTTCCTCATCAGCATCATCTTCCTCATCCTCCTTTTCATCCGATTTCTTTTTTGCCAAATTACTTGTTCGAACAAAAGTGGAAAGGTCAACTCTCTGAACTAATCTTTCCAAATCTCTCTTTAATCGACTAGAAAGAAATAAAGAGTGATTCTGATAGAGTGAATTGTACAATTCTCTACAGGTAAGAATAAAATTGGCTCCATCAAGAGTATCATCGAGATAATTTAAAATTTCGCTATGAATTTCCGAAGGTAATTGACAAATATTATCATCATTTCTGCCATTGGTCTTGATCAACTTCTTGGAGGGGGATGGTTCAGAGTTGTTGGAATCATCAGACAGTTTTCTTTTCATTTTTTTTTCTAATAAATGATGGATTTTGTGATTTGCAGGAACATATCCCGAACTTTGCGAATTTGATGTAAACCAATATTTTAATTATATTCAGTAAAATAAAGAAATCAACAAGATACTGGAAGGCAATTAAAAGCATGCTATGTTGCCTGTATGCTTCTAAAATGATTAAGCTATTAAAGATTGGGATTCGGATTTTTATTCAATTTTTTAAAATTCTTTTCTCCCTCAATTACGTATCATTGAAGAGAATGAATATTCAATGTTACTGTTACAAAGTTACACATCGAGTTCTGTGATAATAACTGTTCAATCCCGTAATAAATTAAGAAAGGAGATACTGGACTTTAATCAATACAGTGAATAACTCTTGTTCTCACGAACACAATCTTCTTCAATCCGCCTTATTTTGGAACAGTTCCATCGTGACTGTTGGCCTTAATTATAAATCGCATTGTGTTTTATTGGAAAATATGATTCTCTTAGTTGTAGAATAGACAATAGAGGTTCGTATCTTTGAACTGGTTGCTGTAAAAATTTCCTTAATAGCTAAATACCGTTTCCAAAACAATTCTCAAAATTTCGCTTTCTGGTGTCTGATCGCGATCTAATACTTGAACAATGAAGCGGGACTTCTTTGACCTTTTCAAAAAAAACGAACAAACACCAACAATAACAAGATTGGAAGTCTTGAGATTTATCGCCTTACTTGATAACCCTTGCGTGCATGTACCAATCAACTTCATCATCATCTTCATCATTAAAAGATCGTACTCTCACTCATAAAGTGCTCATTGAAAGATTGCTAAAAGGTATGTTATTTTGTTGTATTAAGGGTTGCTTATGTGATGAACATTGTTATAATGCTGCTACTGCTACTAATAATTATACAACAATTAATAACATCAGAATATTGCTCGCAAACTTATACCTTCAACGATCAACACATTGCCCCTTCATCACTTGTTGACTCTTCTTTTGCAATGATGCCAAACAATAACAACATGTTGTTTGGAGGAAATAAGAATGGCAATGGTTTCTGTAACAATTCCCTCAATATTAACAATCAACAGCAAACAAACAATGGTACTTCTTCATTTCCATCATCAAGTGGTAGTTCTGGACTACATCTTTCTCTCAATTATAACGAACTAACTAACATGCAGTATCCTCAAACCTATAATGGAAATAACATGTTCAGTTCATCACCACATGCAACAAACTCCATCAATATTCACAAGACATGCTACGATAATAACTTCATCAGATCAAATAACCAGCATCAAGAGAATATGATCTCTCCTCTTGATTTCTCAAACATGTTCAATGTACAAAATAATAATTCATCAAACATGAATAATTGCAACATGAGGAACGGAAATCAAATTTCAAACAATTTTCACATGAATCAAAACAGTCAACAACATGTAAATTTCAACGTGGTTCCTCAAAACTCAATGACTGGTCAATACGAACCACTAGTCCAATCATTTTCAAATCCATTCCAACTAGGTTCCGCAAACCAAAGAGTATCTGAGCCTTCCTTAGCCCTTGAAGATACTTGCATTTCCCAGTTTTGTAGCACAGAGGCCCTTAACAAGAGGAAGCAAACGTTATCTGATTTCCAATTACAGTCAAACAACTCAATCTCAAATACCATAGAGTGTTCTTCAAGCATATCTCCACAACCATTCATTGAAAATAGTCAAAATGCAATGAATTTAGTTGAGAACTCTTTCAATACACATCTTGGAACGACAAACAAAATGCAATCATCATTTCCTCACAATAATAACTGTTACCTTAATAACAACAGCAACGACATGCATTTTGGGGGAGAACATTGTTTTGATCCTTCAGATGATGCATCATCTAACGAGCATGTATCAAGTCCAAAGAGTGGAGGAAAGGAAAGAGTTGTTGCTTCAAGTGTAGGAAAGAAAGTGAATGGTAGATATACAAAGCTTAGAAAACAGTTAAGAACATTTGGAGGTGATTTCACAGATAACTACTTTGTTTTGGATATTTCTACAGCAGGAGAGAAGAGACCAATTAAGGGAGGAAAGAAGAGAAAGTCATCACCAACCGAAAATGAATCAGAAGAAGAAATATTACATAACAATAGAAATCACAGAAGTTATACCATCCATTCTTCAGATTATAACAATAATATCAAAATCATACCAGACATGCAAAACACATCTGATGAATGTGTAATTGACATGGACTCAAGAAGACGTTCTTCAATAGGACCAATTTCTCAATCATCAACCAATCCAGTCATTATGATAGATTCAGTCAACAATAACTCATTCAATCCTCCTCCATCCCTAATAATTTCAAACGATTCCATGTCGAGACCATACTCCACTCCAAACAATACCATTTCCCCAAGAAGCTCCAACTCTAGAGATATAACACCACAAGAAGTTGAACAAACCGACAATAGATCTGTACAGATACTCCTCTCTCTATTAATGAATTCGGTTAATCAACAACAAGCAACTAAGGAAATATCAATCAATAATGAATCAGTTCCACCACAATCCAATCCTCAATTCAATTTCAATGTAAATACAAGAAGTCAATCCCTTACCCCTCAAAACTTTGCCAACAATGAGGATTTTTCATTTTTGAACATGTTGATGAGACAGAACAACAATAAACAATAACAAATCGCAAATATCTACTTTTCACATCATTCAAATGTCATCACAACAATCAAAAAAAAATGAACGACACAGAGAAGATTGTCTTGATTTTGTTCTGTCTGTTTTTACCTCCTGTAGCAGTTGCTGTTAGAAAGGGATTGCACATTCACTTGTATTTGAACATCTTCCTGACCTTGCTTGGATTGATTCCTGGAATTATTCACGCCTTCATTGTTGGTAAGTTGTGTTGGAAATTAAATTTTATATAATTTCATAGCTTTTGGAATTTTGTAAATTGAATAAATAGGATATTTATCTATCATTCCACCAAATTACACCAAAACAATTCTCAAATGCTTCATAAGTCATCCAGAAACAACCATCATCTGTGTTTTCATGTTTGAGTGATTTTTTCACATCTGGATACTTGTCCCATTCTGAGCTATTATCGGACCATGGTCCATTATATTCAGTTCTTCCCCATGTATTTCTCAAATTTACTAATTTTAAATCATGTTCTGGGAATTTTCTATATCCAAGAAGTGAATAACCATGATAATTAACAAGACCTTTCGAGTTGACCAAATCAGATCCTTCTTCACCTGGCATTGTTGCACAAACTGGAACACTTGTAGCACTGTCTAATAACTTTTCAATTAAGGGCCAAAAAGTACCATTCTTCATCTTTTCTTTTGCCTCTGAATCTCTTCCTGTGAACCATTCTAATTGTTTGGCTCTACCACCAAATAGTAAAGAAAGAATATTCGAAGGGTAGATCAAGTGAGCATTCATCAGTGGATTTACCTTTTCATAATCTCCAACCTAATGTTAATTCATTGATTTTACAAGATCCAAAAGAGAATACTTACTAGTTTGGCTATTGCCTTTTCAATTAGAGATATCCACAATTCGCCAACATCATCTGAATGGGCAAACTTTAAACGACCATTTTCAGCAGGAAAATAATCATCTATGAGGAGAGTCATCTTCTCATTGTTTGGCTCTAAATTGAATGTGAGTGCATAGAGACCTAGTTTTGATCAATCGACTCACAATGAATGAATACTCTCCTTAATAGATTTGGTCTCAATGCTGCTCCACTTATACTTGAAATTAAAAAGCAATCACCCAAACTTCCTTGAATTGCATCCTTAACAGAAATATTCTTAAATACTGCCGGTTTCTTGAATAGGTCTTGTGCTCTAACACAATCACTTCTTGGAGGGAAATCCTCATCAACAAATTTCAAGTTTCTACTCTTTAGTTCACCAACTAGATCATTTACAATATCTGGTGTTTTGAAACCAATTTTACGAGGACCAATTCTCTGATTGGAATGGCTCATTAGAATATTTCTACAACTCGACTGTTTATCATCCTCTATACATGCTGGATAATCCACATAGGTTGCCTCAATAATGTACATGGTTGGTTTTTCTGTTACTTTCAACACATACTCAACTTGATCACTTTTCTCATCCTTCAGTAAGAAATAATGTCCACTATATGCAAAAGTTCCCCAAAACGTTGAAATAGGAGCGCTGCATAACCATGAGAAAAGTGATTTCCTTCTGTATCCACTCTAATGACATCAAACTTTCTTGTTGTATCATTTTTTATCCAAATATCAGTTTGATTATTCGAATCGAAGGTTGACTTGAGAGATTTCCAATCAATATCACTTGCGTTAATCAAATTACAAGTATGAATATTCTTTGAAGTATCTTCCTCAATTGCATTCTCAAATTCTTCCTTCCATTCTAATTGATCTTTCTCTTCCTCAATTTCATTACATTCTCGTCATCATCTGACTCTTCTCCATAAAGAACTCCATCCTTTTCCTTATCATACACAAACATTCCAGGCTGAACCTCAAAATAATCAATTGTCTCATCAGTTGGAACAAATATTGCTAGAATTTTCTGATCCCGAACAAGTCTCATTACAAATGGATGAGTGGCTGCTGTTTGTTGACAACACTTCTCTCCAGGATTTAGTGAAGGGTTGTTCCTTTCCATCATAATCCACCCATATCATTTGCACAGGTTCACCCACTGTATTATGGAAAACAATTCGACAAACCTTATCCCATCGCTTAGAACGAAGAAGTTGCATTTTTTTATTAGGGAAGAAAATTCTTATCTCAAGTTTATGTTGATGATGAATGATGTTGGGTGATATTGACAGAATTTACAATTAAGTATTATGCTTCTTGACTGAAACCTTGATATTTTCATAGGGAATACTTCGATTTTTGCTTCAAGTTCATGAAAGTTTTTTGGCGGTTGAATCTACTAATTAATTCTAGAAAAAAATAACATTACTCAAGGGAGGTAATAATTTTCTTGTTGATCGGAAAAAGTTGCAATGACAACACTTCAGTTGAATGGAGAATGGACAGATAGATATGGCAAAATTTGGAGATCTTCACAAAGTGGTAATACTTTTAATTGGGTGGAAAATACTACAGGAAGAGTGGCGTCAGGAATTGTTGTTCCTTTGAGTGGGGGTGTTCAATGGATTGTATTTGCAACGTATGTATTAATATAGTTCCGATCTGTATAAGTTATTTAGATTTGATGGAACAAAACATTTGAAATATTCAAGCAACAATGGAAATCAACTAATCTCCTCAGTGGACACATTTACTAAGGCTCCAAGTAATTCTTTTCCCACAGATTTTAACCAATCAATTATCAAAAATGTTCCCTTACTGACTGGGGCTATGTATCAAGATTATTGTGGAATGGTATGTTAACATAATTTGAGGATAAACAATCAATTACGAAGATTTGGAATTGTTCAAATCATGAGGGTGGTCACTTTGTTTTGAGTAATTTAACTGATGGAAGAAGCTGTGATGGATATGTAGTGTTTGATATTTACAGAAACGTATTCATTATTTATATTGTATTTGTTAGAAATGGTGTGGAAAATGTCTTCAAATCAGAAGCAACAAACCTGAACGAAATGGATTTATCTAATGGAGACTATTTCAGAAGAGTTGGTGGAAATACACCACTTCCTCAACCAGTAGATCCGCCTCTTCTTCCAACCACAACTCAACAATTACCTCAACCAACTCCAATTCAAATGCCACCGCAACCAACAACAAGATACTACAGAATTGGTGGTGGAAAAGATGGTGTGTCAACATGGACTAAATGGAATGGTTTACCTTGCCTTACAGTTGTTGAGGGTTGGGAAGTGGTTTTTGAAGTTGACCGTAAGTATCTTTATAATAACAATTTAATATCAACAAATCCATAAGAAAATGGAAATATTTCTGGAAGCAATAGAACTGATTACAAGAATACTATGTTAACAAAATACTACAGTGGGACTTTCAAAAATAATGTCTTTGATATATCAGCAAAATTCTCTGATGGAAGAGTAATATCATACAAGGTTTGTTGTTGTAAAGTTATGATAATTAATATGTTACTTATATTATATTAGGGAAGCTTAACAGGTAATAAGGTTCGAGTGGATTATGTAATTCTTACTCCTGGAAATCTTCAGGGAGGCACGATAGGCGATGGTGGATTCAATGTTGGAACTTTGTTCGAAACATCAGCCCCTCCATGTCAGCCAAAAACATATACTATTAATGGAAAAACTTATTGGAAAAGATATAATGCACTTCCCAGTGTAAGTAATTTGAAATTAAGTTGCTCACAAATTTAAAGAGTAGCATTGTGGATGGTTGGATGATGAGTTTTAATGTTGACAGTAAGTTCTCTCAAAATTGAAATGTTTATAAAATTTCATTAGAATATGGAAATATTTCTGGAAGTAATAAGAATGCTGGTCAAGCATTTACGAAAACATACAGTGGCACCTTAATTAATAATTTAATGGATGCAACTGCCAAATGGGATGATGGCAGAACTGCAACATACAAAGGCTCTATTACCAACAATACCATAAAACTTGATTTTATCATTACAGCACCTGGTACTCAACCAGGTCAATCTGGTGATTCAGGATTTAATACTGGAATAGTTACAAGTAATTAAAAAGAATTCAATCCAAACAAATCATCCGCATATTCTCCTTGTCGTAATTATCCTATTAATAATTTTTATTATTCACCGTTTACCTGTAACTGTTAAATGACGTTTAAGATAATAATAAAAAAATAACAAGATGAGCTTCTACCACAACGATCATGATGTAGACACCGAACAAGACGATCACAATCACCTCACAGGTGATGAAGTTATTTGGAGAATAATACAAAATGATCAGGAAAATATGCATGATCATCAAAGTGGTGGTAAACCTCCAGCCTCTAAAACATTTATGAGAAATATGGAAGTTATTTGGTTTGATCCGGAAGATGCAGAAGATGCTCAATATAAGGATGAATCATGTCCTATCTGTGGAGAGGAATATAAGAAGGGAGATCAGTGCCATAAATTAGAGGACTGTAATCACTTCTTTCATATCAAGTGTTTGAAATTGTGGTTTGAAAAACATAATACTTGTCCAATGTGCAGGAAAGATGTTCTCACAGATGACCCTGAATATGAAGAACAAAAATTGGATCCTTCCAGATTGAAGGATAACATCCACAGCATGTACATGTAAATATATCGGATATCACAAATTTTGTAAATAATTTAATAATTTGAACAAGTAAATTAATAGAATATGAATTACAAACTAGTAATAAATAATAGAATTAAATTTTGATAATTAAACATTCCGATTGTTGACTAATTTCATCAACTTCACCTCTTGCAAAAAAACTTATCAAAAAAAATGCTTCCAAAGAAGAGTACTACATTCTCAAAGAATGTTCAACCAATTAGTGATTTTGATGAAGAGGAGGAGGAATACTATCGAGAGGAGGAATATCAAGGACCAATAGATGAGGATGACGATGAAGAAAATAATTTTGCCTATCCCGATGATGAGGGAAAATCAAAAAAGCCTATTAAACAAAGACAACAATCAAAGAAGAAGGCTGTCAAATTTGAGGAAGAAAAACAAAAGAAAAAACCATCAATTCCTAAAAAAACACAAAAAGCTATTTTAGTGTTTAACAAACTTGTTGATGATGCCATTCAAAAGATTATATTTTCTATGGCTGATCAGGAATATGTATCCGATATTTATTTGGATTATGTTTGTCAATTATTACAGCCACAACATTTTGAAGAAGTTTTGGAAGAGAGAAATGCATCTGGTTTGTGTGGTAATCCTACTTGTTCTAATGAAATTGATGATGAATTGATTGGAAGAAATCCAAAGTATTATATTGATTTCAATAGATTAGAATTGGTGGATGTTTCAAGTTTTGCAAACAGATTATTTTGCTGTGAAGTTTGTAAAAAGAAATCCTTCCAAAAGATGAATGCTTGCAGTACATCAATTCCATATACTAGAGATTGTAAAAAATTACTTTTCATGCTTTTCCCTGAAATTGGAGAAGAAAGACTGACATTTATTTTGGATCAAGTGAAAGAATCTGTCTTGACAGATCCAAAAGCTACATTGGCTGTTAAGGTCAAAGAAAATGAAAATCCTCAATTGCCAGCAGTTGGTGCAGAAGATGAGCTTGATTGTGAAACAGATAATATTGAAGGATTCATTCCATCCTATTCAAATGATAAAATTAAGAAGGAAGTTAAAAGAATTGGATACTTCTTCGAGCCATGCAGTGACAGTGATGGGACTGGTGACGGCATTGATCCTTCTGAACTCAAATTAGAATTATTCCAAGAGTTGTGGACATTCTTCTCCAGAATGGTTACTAAATCCACTGTCCAATACTTTAAAGATCTCAATAACCCATCTCAAGAAGCAGAAACTTCCCAAGAAGTGCTACCAAAGAAGGAAAAATCAAAGATTGACTATAGTGAGTTAAAGGTTTATGAGGATATGTACAAGGAAATGGGCATTGATATTTCAAATGATATTGAGCAATTTAGGCCAACAAATGAAGAATTGTATAGTGAAGATGGAGGTGTCATAAGAGATGAAGTGCACATGGTTCGTTTCAGATTATTCTTGCACTCCCTTTATGAGCTTATTCCAACAATTTGTGACTCTATTGGATATACCAATCATTCCAAACTAAGACTTCAATTCGAGAAAATTCTCTCAACATTCAACTATGAGTATGCTCTTCCATCTTTGGACCTTAAAAGATTGAAAATTATTTGTACGGTAATTGTAAAGACATTAATGCTAAAAGATGAAGAATTCAAGCAAGATTTAATTGAAATTAGCGAGAAACCTATTGAGTTTATCATTCTTGGTCAAAAACCAACTACACCAGTTCAAACCAGAAGAAAAAAGATTACAAATGAGAAAGATTCATTACTAGAGAAAAGTACAGAAAATATCAATAATCAGTTGCTGAAAGAAGGAATCAAGGAGGTACAAATTAATCTTTTAACAGATGTTATTATATTTGGGGTTTACTAATTTACAAAATTACATTATTGTAATAAAAGCTCAGTAGCAAGATGAACATCATTACCTGCTTGTCGTAGAGCCATTTCACAATCTTGTCTCGAAAATCCCATTTGCATTAATTGTTGAATATTTTCTTCCGATGCATCTCCACCAGCTCTAATATTTGGTTGTTGATTTTGATTATTATTCAAATTATTCAAAACATCGTTCAATTCTTGTTCGGAAATTCCATCTCTTTGATTGTTGTTGATATCATTATTTACACTATTATTGTTGGCATTTGTTGTATTTACAGGACTTCCTTGAATGGTTTGTTTGATTTGATCTGCCAATGCAAGTACAATCTTTGGGAATTTAATCTTTCTATCCAATTTCAAAACTCTACACAAAATGTATTGATAAATAGTTCCAGCAAGAGCTCCACTAAGAGCTGGAACTAGAGTTTGTGGGAAGCTACTCAAAATTAATTGGACAAATACTACGTAAATTGTTTGCTTGTCAGTAATTGGAATCATATTAAACAATTTCAAATTGGCTGTTGATGGAATATCAATAATATAAACCAAAAGAGCAGCAAATAAGAATCCATAAGGTCCACTAATTAACATCTTTCTACTAGTCAATGATGACGTAAGAACATATTGCAATATGAAGGATGCATAAGTAGTAAACAAATAGAATTTCTATAATTATTATTATTAAATCAATTGATCACAATCAATCAATAGCAATAGAACCAACATATTCATCGGAATAATGATTATTCAATCCATTATTGATTGCTTTCATTAAATATAAAACTACTTACAGCAAACTTTTGTGATCCCCAATGCCTTTCAAACAAACGGAAAAAGTAAATTGCAATACAACCCAATAACAATTCAATATTAGTTGAAAAAACAAAATGTCCAGTAAATCCATATTGTACTATCGATCTAAAAACTGATAATTTAGGAGAAAAATCCAATCGATCCCTTCCGAGAAGAGCCTTCATAAAATTCAATATCACCACAAGTCCTAGTATAGATTTAGAAAATGGAGCATTTGTAAATCCTGATGTTGTTCTCAGTGAATGTTGATGTTGTTGATGCAAGGCTTGGAGATTTGTTGGTCGTTGTTGATGATTATTAGCTGCTTGTGGAGGAATCATTTTTTTCTTCTAATTGAACACGTGTATTATTAATATAATTATTAATATAATTATCAACAATACAAGAAAAAGGAGTTTTGTGTTTATTGTCCTTGTAAGACCGCTGATCGTATGGAGTTGCCTTCTTCATCTGCTTTGAGATTAAATCTTACTGATCTGTGCTCTACTACTGACCGCATGTTCTCAATTGTTATCACACCATTCATCTCATTAACCTCAAACCTTACTCAATGTAAACAACTCACAATCGGCTGCTGTTTCTTGCTGTTTGACTATTTTTTTCCCGCTGTTCAAAACCGTTACTCATTTTAAAAATATGATTTCTCATCAAGCATTGTTCTTCTCTCCATCACAAACTAGACCGCTTTTACCATCAATACAACAAAAGTAGTACTCCAACCACTTCAAATAGTCTTGTACTGCTGTACTCTTCTGTTATTGCATACGGAAGAGCAGTTGAAGTTGTTTTTAAAAGCAAGAAAAAAAATGTCCACAACAGCAATCTTTAGGGATGCACCTAATTCATCATCAACCATGATGGAAGCATCGTTTTCATCCTCTTCATCATCAGTAGCATCTCCATTCGCCAACTCTAGTCAGAAATTATTTTGGATATTTAAAGAAAAGGAGGAAATGATTAGAGTACGTGATAATGCTAAACTTCGGGTTCAAAAAGAAATATTGGATCTTCAAGAAAAGTATACTGATAAAAAGTTGGTTGCTGATGATCTGCTAACACCAGAAGAAGAATCTATTATTGTACAAAAATATTGTGGAATTTTGTTTGAAATTTCTACACAACTGGGTTATCCATTACACGTAAAGGCAACAGCTTTATCCTTTATGAAAAGATTTTATTTGAAACATTCTGTTATGGAATATGATATTGTATTTATGATGTTAACATGTATTTTCTTGGCAACCAAGACAGAGGAAAAGTTTGTTGCTCTTGCCAATTTTTTGGAAAAGGTGAATGAAATTGTTTCTGATGCTTCAAGCTTAACTACACAAATCATTTTCAAATATGAACTTGTATTACTTCAAGGATTAGAATTCCATTTAATGGTTTATCATCCATATCGTTCACTTTATGCATATGTTCACGATTTACATGATGTTGGAGGTGATGCTATTTATATGGATGCTCAAACAAAAATTACAGAAATTATCAAAATGACAGATGCAATCTTTTTATTTTCTCCTTCTGTGGTTGCTCTTGGTAGTTTGTATATGACACATCCAGATATTACAAAGAATTTTATTTCAAAAATGTTTAAAGAACAAGAGGTTCAATTAATGAATCAAATTAATCAATTGTGTGAAATGGCTGCTACACCTGTGGAAAAATCAAAAGTAAAGACAGCCGATAAGAAATTAAAGAAAATTAGAAAGTTCTTAAAACCTCAATTAGAAGAATTAGAGGAACAATACAGCAAACAAATTGCAGAAGAACAACGAGTAAGAAGAGAACAAAAGTATCAACACAGAGATAGACAACAACAAGAGGAACAAAGAAAATTTTTGTAAACATTTCAACTCTTTGGTTTGGAATCAAAGAATAAAATGTTAACAATTAATATCAATATCAGACAGCTGATTATTCACACATTTCAATAGCAATCTATCACCATAATATGGAGAACGTTTCAAATGATCAAACAATAGGTACTTCAATGAATAGAAAATAAGATCGTGTAAGCAATTATTTCCATGTGTAAATCCATAGAATGGACCATATAATAATTTCTTTGTTTTGTGTAGTACGAGAGAGTATTGTTCCTTCTGTGTTGGATGCTGACCTATCCATAACCAATCGTCAACATTTTTAGATTGAAGTTTGTTAATTGATGAAAAGGCCGAAATTCCAAACTCTAATGTTGTGTTGCATCTATTTCTTGATTTTGAATATAGATTAAGAAATTGATCAAATAACTCCACTCTTTTCAATGAATTTAACAATTTCACATTAAAACGCATTGAAGATCCACTACATGTTCCATTCTTCAAATATCCCAATTTAATCGATGCACTACTTGCTGCAAACATTATTGCAATCTTTTCTCTATCCACAAATTCTCTAATTATTTCACCAAGTTTTGAATTTTCCCAATCATGCTCAACTTGACCAGATTTCAATGTAAACAACAGCAAATCATATTCTTTTAAAATTGATCTGATTTTCGATTCGTTTGATTGACATAGCTCAGCTAGATCAACTTTATCCAAACTTTTCAGTATAAATTGCTTGTCATTGGTTGGATAATAGCAACATTGTTCCGATTGATGAGAATATTTGACATTTCCAACATGATAGGGTGGTTGTAAGAAACACATTAGTTTCTCTTCAATGCATTTTAGGAAGTGGTCGGAGTCATGAGTTGCTGAGAAGATGATCAGGGCGTTTTTCATGCAATTAGAAGGTTGGTCACTCTTTCCTAGTGAGATTAGTTTAACTTGCTTTTGTTTCGGCATTTTTCTAATAATTTATTTCATTAAATTGTTAATAATAGTTCCAATAATTCAAATTAAATAATTAGTTAACACAACAATAAAAGTGAAAGCTGTGAAAATGGCTATCAAACAATAACCATTTTAGTTTCCCATTCCAAATAGTCTAATTTAAACTATTTAAAAAAAAATAGACGAAACAAATGCCATTCCGAAAAGACTTTCTTCGTTATACAATAGCCAAAGTTAAAACAACCTTTGATGATAAATGGAGTGAACGTCTCTTTGTCATTACGAGAGAGGAAGTACTCAACACTTCCATTTCCATTGGAAGTCGATTAATTGGTGCTTCTTCATCATCAAGAAATTTAATGGGGGGTGGAGTTTCGAATAGTGGTAGTGGCAATAGCAGCAATAATACATATTTTGTTTATTCTGTTGAAATTTATAGATTGAAAGATGAGGCAATAATCAAGATGGCTATTGCTGATTATGAAAATCATTCCAATAATAATAATAATAATAGTAATAATAGTAATAATAATAGTGGAATGTTGAGTCATTCTAATTCGTTTATTGGTGGAGTTTCGAATAATGGTAAATTAATTTCATCTCTTTCACCAAAAACCAAGTCAACACTTCACAGGGATATTAAATTAATGTCAGCAAAAGAATTGACCAATAGAAACAATACTATTATATTGTTTTTTGAAAAACCAATTTATGTGAATTTTAAAACTGAAAGTGATTATGTGGATTGGTATGAATATGTTTCTAAAATTATTGGAAGTGAAGAGTCGAGTGTTAAGGAGGGAATTGGAGCAATTATTGAGAGTATTACTGATGCTTGTGTTGTGAGTGATGCTGATGGAATAATTACTGCTTTTAATACACAGGCAGAGAAATTGTTTGGCTATTCGAAAGAGGAAGTTATTGATAAGAATGTAAATGTGGCAGTTTTAATGCCAGAAAGTTATGCCAAATACCATCAACAAATTTTAACAAGATATAACAAACATAGAAATAGAACAATTATTGGAAAACCAAGAAATTTATTGGCCAAACATAAACTTGGACACAAAATGCCAATTATTATCAATGTTGGTGAAGTTCAAGACTCAAATCCTCAATCAAAATACAGATATATTGCCATGTTTCGTGATTCAATGTGGAGAGTTATTAATTATATGAATCAGGGAGCTAGTAGTAATGATGAGAGTTCATCAACAAGTGATATACTTCCAAGTGTTGCAATGGATCCATCATTCCACGATACTCATAGAAGCGCAGAGAAATTAAAACTTCAAATTCAAAAGAGGACAAAGACTGAAATTTCCAAATTTGAGGAAGAAAGTTTGAGAATGGTGGAAGAATTACTTAAAATGTTACAATCAGTTTCATCGACTATTAATATTTTGGAAACAGAGAAGGAAAGACTTGATATGTTATTTTGTGAATTACAAGAGAAATCAGTTCACACTGAACAAGTACTGAAAGAAGCTCAATCAACAAGTCAAATTTATCAAACCTATCGAAAATTGTTAGATAATTTCCTTCATTTTGACAAGATAACAGATATGGCACAGGATCAACTCTCTAGAGATTGTCTTTCTTGTTGGAAACAAATTCAAATGTTCAAGAAGGCAAGTAGAGCTTTTGATCAACAACAAAAATTCAAAAATATGGTTTCACATGCTGGAGAGATTACAAGAAGAGCTAGAACAAATTCAGTTTCATCTGACGCTAAATTGGAAAACATGTTCTCGAATATTACAAAACCAGAAATTATTTCATTAGCAGTTCAACTATTCGACAAGTTCTTAACTAACTATGAAAAGGGAGAGGAACCAATATCCAAACATCACTCTACGAGTTATACATCTTCAGTTATTTCAGTAGTCACACCACACGTATTACCAGTCATTAAGGGAGCACTTATCAAGTGGAACAATCAGCTATCGAATAGTGGAATTGATTCGACTAGTATTTCTCCTGAGCTATTCTATTTTGTTGAGAAGGATATTCTTGATTTTTTAAAGAATGATCCGATCAAAAACTAGTAATTGATATTGTAAATTAAATAATAGTTAAGATTTTCTCTAAAGATTTCCTTGGCAAATGGGGTAGAATTAGATCTCAATAAGCTAAATTAAATGTTGTTGTGTAACGTTGATTTGCATTGTTTCATGAAAATGAATGGCTACGGCCTGAGGTTGGAGACAACTTGGGAACCTGTGGTGCTGTAGTCTTTTATCTTAAAATTGATTTTCTTCATTTCGTTTTGTGATTGGAAATTTTCCATCAAAAAGAACTGGGGTTGTTTCACCAATAGAACGTGCGTCGTGCCTTACTTTTTTAACAAGAAACAACAAGGAATTTGACTTGTTGTTTCAGCTTTAAGCTTTTTGGAGTGATCAATAGTATAACCAATTTCTGGCAGTGCACTTTTGCTTCATTTTTTACATCTTTTTCTGTTGAACAACACCATTATATGATTCCGTTGACAAAAAAAAACAAACCATGCCAGCTGACCCACCATTAATTCCAACAGTGCGCTTTGATGTTACTTTTCCGTCTTCTGCAAGCTTAGTAACAATTAAGAATGTTAAAACAAAGAATATGGCAAGGTTTGCAAATATTCGGTCTGACTCAGCCTTTAAATTTAAAACTCTTCAAAAGGGGTTTCCTGACAGACACGGATATCAAGTGTTTGTACAAATGGAGAAAGAAAAAACCAACAAAGAGGAACTAAAGGAAACCAATTCTCACATTAATGCAATTGAAGATTATTTGAGGCTTGAAGGCGTGCACCATCATACAAACGGGGTACAAAAAACATCTGGCCTAAACATGGAGTGGGAATTGTTGACTCTAGACCATATTTCCTCTGTTGTTGTAAACAAGGAATATGATAAGTATCTTTCAGGGGAAATTTATGAAAAGAATTTAACAAAGATACCAGAGCTAGCAGAGATAACAAAAGAAGAAAGAAATGAAATAGTCCAACTAAACAAGAAAGAAAGAGCAAAGAATAGAGCTAGCAGTGAGCAAGAGTCAGACACAACAACACCAAAAAGAAAAAACTCATTCCACAATCCAATTTCAAAGAAAAGCAAATTAGAGAACAATTCAACTATTGATGAAAAGATAACAATGATGTCAGAATTGATAAAGGAGAACCACAAAAAGGTAGATGAATACATGAAAAACAACCAAGAAACGATGAATTCAATTAAGGAGCTTTTGGTTGTGTTGGTAAATAAGCAATAATGTAACATAAATTTGTAAATAAATGTAAATATAATAGCAATTACCTAGTAAGTAGTGTAATGATGTTGATTTGGGGGAATGTTTAGCTGTGCTGGATAGTTTACTAACTTGAATTAAATTAATTCATGTTTAGCTGTGCTGGATGGTGTTGATGTAATTAGTTGACAGGATAACTTTGTTCCCAACTTATCTGACCTCTAAGGATCAATTATTTTAATTTTACTTTTACAAATTATTTGCAGCATTGTTGCTCGATTGAACTTGATAAATTTCATGCCAATGTTGAAACTCTGATGTCTCTACAAGTCTACTCAATGTATCATTCAAATTAACAATAATTTCATCAGAGAATAATTCGTATAATTGGATGGCAGTGGATGAATTGGTTGTTGCATTCTTTTTCATTTCCATGAAGGAACGTCTGGTGTTGGATGGAATATTGAGCTCGAAATTTGAGTTGGCAGCAATGAAATCATCATTAATTTCATCAAGTATTGAGATTTCTAATGTGGAATTGCCGAATTGCTTTTTGAGTTGAGTAATTTTTTCAAAAAAGAATATATTTTCCAAACTAAACTCTTTGGAAGAAAATTCTTTGAAAATTAATTTGAAATTATCATCCTTGAGGAAATTTTCCAATTCTGAAAGGGTTTGGTGATTTCTCTTTCGTAAAATGGTGTGAAAAGTTTCGAATATTAATGCGAAACCTCCACACATGAAAATAAACAAGACACTCTCAAAGAAGAAATAAACTCTCAGATTCGAAGGGTCACAAACATGAATAATCGCCACAATCAACAGAAGAATCATGGAAAGTAAATCCACTCTTACCTTAAATGGATCATCATATTTCAGAAAGCTGACTAAACCTTTCGTCTTGATCTTTTTCCAATTCACAATACAATCCACAATAACAGTTGCAATTCCCAATGAACATCCCACAAGAATGTAAATTACAAAACTAATATTTGTAACTGAGAAAACTTCCTCTTCAAACATGAAAATGTCAAAAAACATGGCCATTCCATGAAGAGAAAAAACTACTGAGCTAATAGCCGAAAGTAGAATAATCAAAAGAATTGAATTCAATGGTGAAACTAATCTTTTCACAATTGATATTTGACCAATTTTCTTATTGACCAGAAGTGGATTATTAAGCAATGAATACAAATTTCTCAACATGTAAAATCTGACAACTGTCAAGACATAACTTGCAATAATCCAAGTAATGACAAACATTCGAATATAATTAATAACTTGTAAGCAAGCTTTGTTAAAATAATATGAATGAGTCAACTCGAAAAAGTAAATAGAAATAGGTAAATAAGGAACAAGTAATCTTCTCTTAAACGAATCCTTTAGGAAAAATCTTGAACTAAACAAGATAATAAAATACAATGTTACAATAATGAGAGTAGGAATATTCCAATAATCTTGATTGGCAGAAATATAATCATTACATGTACTCTCAGTGCAAAAGTGATATTGTGAAGAATAATAATTCGAATAAACATTTTCTAGACTAAACTGTTGAGGAAATGAAGAAACATTTAGGAATTGAAGAGTTTTTAGCATCATTTTGTCAAATGCCAATGAATCTGACGTGAAATTGACGGGAGAATTACCATAGGTAAGTAATAGATAATTGATAAATTCAAGATCTTGTGTTGTGACCTTTCCAAATTCGAAATATTGATTCAATGTAATTATATCCGAAACGTAGTAAGAATTTTTGGGATTAAATGTGGAATTTCCCAACATGAAGAAAGGGTACACATCATATTCATAACCTACATTGGAAGGAGCCAATTTGATTGGCAGAAAATCAGACGGATTGATCAAGGTTGTTTCGTTCCATTGACTTTCTGTCAGTTTCTCAGATGAAACTTTTCTCTTACCAGTTGATTCTCTATAATAACGAATGACATCAAAAAAATCTCCTGGTAGTGCAATTATTACATCAAAGTCTTCAAATACATGTCTTGGTCGACAGTTTCGTCTGTAGAATAAGAAAGGAGAAATCGAATAACTTTTTCCTTCGTGAGTTGTTTGTACATCCATGTCTATTCCATGATATTTGAGTAAATTACTAAACAACAACACTTGATGTCTGTCAATGCCAATCTTCAAGATGTTTGTGCCCATGCTTGTATTATTATTCCTAATGATACTTATCAAATCGTCCAAGGAAGATATACGAAACTCTTGGCTGATTTGATTCCATATGAAAGCAACCAAGTGTTGTTGAATGAAAACAATAGGAAGAGATGGAGAAAGATATCCTTTTCTAATATAGTTAGAATTCACATACGAATCATTCCATTTAAATTGATGCAAATTATAGTGAACTGACCAGTCCAAGACATCTTTCGAATAGAGTTCAGCTGAATGGATTAGCGCACTAGTTGATAATAGAAGTAAAACAACAACTTTAACCACATGTGTGGTGGCATGAGCTGTTTTCATTTTCTTAATGTTTCGTTCAGTTTACACATGTGTTTAATTCTCATCCTTTCTTCGACTCGGCTAATAGGTTACCAACAACAAATTGCGATAGAAGACCACAATTCAGAACCTTGACTGAATCTCAAAAAGGCAAGTACTCAATAGTGCATGTGGTTAGCAACGTAATCGTAGCATGCTATCTTGGACACATTACAACATTTTGAATGAGATTTAGGCTAATTGCAAAGTATCGCTTTTCTTCATTGGTATGTTAACCGCTAGAATCTCTTTTCTGGAAGTTGAAGCTCAAATAATCGACATTTCTATTGGATCAGAAGTTATACAAATAATTGTTTAGGCTAATTGCATGAAGAAGAGGACTGATGGTCTCTCTTTGCTATCATCCAAACACGAAAACGTGTGGTGAAACATTTCAAAAAAATGGTCAAACTAAACTATTTGATATTTGCAGTTCTTATTTGTTTGGCAATTGTTGTTTCTCAAGTTAGATGTGGTGGTCAAGATTGTGATCCTTCCAAGGTTGGTTCTGGAATCCATACTCTTTATGTTGAAGATGAAGAAATGCTGAACTCACTCATGAATAAGAAACATATTGTAAAGTTAACTAAAGCAGGAAGAAAGAATGTTTACAGAAAGCTTACTCGTGGAGGAAGAAGAAACAGCAAGATGTTGAGAAGATTAGTTAAAAGACAAGTAGCTCGTAAGATTTCCCATGAAAAAACAGAGAAGAGAGGAAGAATTGGTCATTCGGTCCATAATAAGGTTTCCAATAACAACAAACATGCTAAAACTAAGGTTTCCAACAAAAAACTCCATTCTAAAGCTGTTTCCTCTCCAAACAACACCAACAAGAGAGTCTCAGACGTTAAACCTCGTGAAACAAGAGATATTGGAAAGAGTGAAAACGAAAAACCTGCTCCAATCGAAACCAAGAAGACTCCAAAAGATGTTAACAATATGACAGCTCAAGAAATCATCAACCAATCAATTGCTACATTTGACGGTGCAGTTGGCCCTAGCAATAAGGCTCTTCCAAACAGAAGAATTCTTACAAGCAAGAAAGGTATTCTCAAGGAACAAGATGAAGATTACAAACGCCAACAAGAAAAACAAGAAATGTGGGAACCAATCGACACTTCTTGTGTTGCTTGTAGAGTTGACTGTATGAAAACCTATTCTCAAGTTGGTGGCAGTATTTTTGAATCATGCAAATTCCAATACTATTACTATGGATGTAAATATCATGACGAATGTTTTATGGCTACAACTACATCAGATGAGAAAATTAAGGGCATGCTAGGAATTTGTTTGTTGAGAAATGGATGTAAATTGAAGGGTGAATGGAATTCCTATGGAGTAGATGACGCTGTTACTGGAAGATTGCTTGGAAAACTTCGTGCATCCAATGAAAAACCAGAATAAACTGTATCATGTTTGGTAATGAAATGGAGAAGGAAAATAGTAATTAAATTCTTGGTTGGGAAAGAGCAGAAATGGCTAAAATCAAATTTTGAATAATTAAGGAAGATTCAACTATCAATAGAGAATACCTTAGTAAAAGTCCTGCTGCCTATTTTAATATTTTGTTGATTTTAGTACAGAAAACATCAGCTGTTGTTCTTAGAGAAAGAGATGATGTAGGTGGTGATCCAAAACAAGATCTATATTGGCATCTATTACCATAAAAGCCAAAATTACAATCACACTTGTCAAGTCCGTTGCAAATTCCATTTCCACTACAAACTAAACCATTATTGGCATAAATTCCATAACATTTAGAATACTGACAATAGGTACCAATTGAATCAGCACAATTAGAACAAGTTTCTGGAGCTATACAGAGTCCTCTGCCAGAACAAACTGTTGAATTGGAAGGAGAAATTGAATTACATGTATAATTGGAACAAGTCAAACCAGAATAACCTTCATCACATAGACAAGAATTTGGAGATTGGCAATGGCCATGTGAAGAACAAACAGAAGGGTCTGTAGAATTCACACCAAAACATGTATACTCTTCTCTAGTAACTATTGCTGCACGACCATCAGAACAAGCAGTCAAATATGGAATTCCATCAAAGTATTGTCTTGGATACAGTGCAGGTGTTGAAATTGTGGTAGAAAATCCTTGACTTGGATTTGTTTCATAAGCATTGTTAATTCCTGCAGTATACAGATTACCCTTTCTACTAATAATATAAAATCTTCCAGAATAATCACATATATCCACAACATAGGAATCACCTATTGGTAAACTAGGTTTAATTGGTGATCCGTAGACATAATAAAATTGTCCTGTAGTGGAAATTAGTAACAAGTTAGTGTAAAATCCAATATACATTTTCCTAAATTTGATGTTTCCATTCATTCTTACAAAAGTTGGCTGATTTTCTAATCCACTATTTGAAATAAATCTCTCAGACCCTCCATTCCTACCACATCCATACACGTTTCCTCTATCTGTTAAAAGGAAAACATTATTCTGACCTGCCCTAATGTCAACAATTTGTTCATCAGGAGTTAAGAAGGAAGTGGTATTAATTTGAGTAAAGGAAGTGAAGGTACTTGTGGGTGCAGAGCTTCCTAATCCCATCTGATAATAATTGTTTGCACCAATTCCCCACAATGTATCATTGTTAAATAGTACATAAGTATTTGCACTACCAACAGCTACCTTTTTTACATCATTTGCAAATAATACTGGACTATTGATGTTCGAAGATACTCCATTAAATGCTGAAGAAAGACCCCAACCATACACTTCTCCACTATTTGTAAATGCTATGGCAGTATTATGTCTGATATCTATTGTTGAAATGTCTTTGTCTACAAAGGTTTGAGGGGCACTTTTTGGTGTCAATGATGGAACTCCAAAATTCAAACTATTACTACAATCTCCCCAATAATCTAGAGCATTGAAATTTCCTGTTTCATTGTGTAACTTAGAGAAAACAAACATACACGATATTCCACCAACGATTTTAGAGACTGTGACATTTCCAGAGGCAAATGACGAAATTGAAAGCTTTCTTGGATATCTAATAGCACGTTCCTCTCCCAAAGTCAACACGGAAGCGGTATTGCTAGTTCCCCAAACATTCACTGATCCATCTGAGGTTATTGTCAAACCATGCACATTTGAAATTCTTGCCATAATTACTTGAGCATCATTTACCATGGTGACCTTATCGTAATTTGGTGTTGAGCTATGTCCAAGAAAATTAACATAACCCCACGAAACCATGTAGCCAGAGTTGAGTAAACATGCTGACGAATATCCAGCAGCAAAGCACTCTGTGGTATTTTCAGTAATATTAATTCTCGTTGGGACATAGATTGATGTTATTGAGGAGTCTGGATATGATTGCTTGTAGGTATTATCTCCAAAACCATAAACATCTCCACTATCCAATGTGACCAATGCATGTCCATATCCAAACACTACTCTTATCACTTTGGACGGAAGTAAAGTCACAGGTTGTGGAAACTCACTTGTAGCATTGACTGTTGAGTTCCAACCTAACAATCCATAATAATTACTTCCCCATGTCCATAAAACACCATTTATATCAATGGCACCAGCTGCAGTTCTTCCAACTTCAGCATTACCTGGTCTTTGACCAGATGAAATTGTTGTAATATTTCTGAGTGATGGAATCATGTAGGGAATATATTCACTATTACTAAGTGGAGTACCTCTTAACCCAAGATTATGACATCCATAACTAAATACATGTCCATAATTGGTTACTGCAAATATTGTTTCACATGTATAGTATCCACCAATCGCCACAGATACAAACTTGACATTTGTTAAAATTTGGGAAGTGTCTGGATCTGTGTATTGAGTGAAAGAGAATAATCTTGCCCAAATGCCTCCTGTGTTATGATAATAAACCCATCCATCACTTGTCAATATTATACATGAACGAATACAGCTCATGTATGCTATCTTTCTACTACTTGAAAATGGATTACTGGCCTTACCAGCATCAGTGTAAATGTAAATTAATTCTATGGATTATTTCAAAAGGGATTACAAACTAAACTAACTTAAATCTTACCTGGTTCTGACATGATTGCAGGAGGATTGAGCACTGCAGCTTGTCCATTTTCATTACTACCAGACACAAATACATATTGTCCTAGAGAATTATTAGTTGTTGTGTTGTAATATTCTAAAATATAAAACATGGCATGATGATGATTGACCAATTGTTGAACACTGTGTGAAACATCAAATCTTTCAATGCCACTCGCTAATTTCCATGATTCCGTACTATTTACCAGTAATTTCTGTAGGATTGTATTAGAAATTGGATAGGTTGATGTTGGTACTGTTAATGCACCAAAACCATTGCTATTAAAATCTCCAAATGTATAGAGGTTTTTGCTGTTGATTACGTCTTGCGCTTCTACTTGTGTTAATATTACTGCATAATGTATTACTAAACAGGACAACAGAATTATAAAACAATAAATTCGTGATGATGAATTGACTGCTGCAGAAAGTGTTAACATCTTTTTTTTTGTCTATTGATTATGATGCCTTGACAGAATCAATCTTTTACGGTGAAATTCAGTGATAAAGATCTTGCACTTGCCATTTGTGGTAGGTGAGCATGTTAAAGAAAATCAAGGGTTGTAAAGTATTTGGGAAGGTAGAAATCTGAAGAATAGCTCAATTTCATTCTCTTGAAGAGTAGGTCCTTAATATATTCAGCTTGCATTGTATCCAGTGATTCAAGTGAAAAATATCCACATTGTTTTAGAGCTTCAAGTTCTAGAGTTTCATCAGTAAACCTTGAGTAATGGTATAAAAATCCACATGACCGAACAGCTCTCAGGTTGAATTCCCAATCTTCCATAATTTCGTGTGGTACAAATGAATAAAATTGAAATGCTGTTTCAAATTTGTTAATGCATGATAATACTATTTCAGGATCTGATTTAACTTTCAAAGCCAAATGTTGAATCAAATATGTATTCTTCTTACAAACTTCCACAACAGTTTGCTTATCTTTTTCATATATAGCTTGTTGAATCTGATGATCAATATAGTCAAAGTAGTTTGGGTATTTTTGCATAACTTCAATGAGCAGATCTATCAGTTCAATTTGCATCTCAGAGGATGAATAAATTAAAGAAACTGGGTGTTTTCTGATGAGGTCTAATTGTTTCTCTGGTGGAAAACATTCAATTAGTGATGGATGATTATTTAACATTTCATCGACCAAAGCTTCTTCTTCCAAAAAGTGTGGTGGAATAATTTCCAGCCAACCATCATTACACCTATCGTTAGATAACAGAGCTCTCACGAATTCTCTATCATTTTTCATATATTCTGGCACTTCTATATCAGTAATTTTTCTACATTTTTGTGCCATGAATAATAGAATATCCTTGTCTTGCTTGAGTTGTGGAGAAATAAACTCATAATTTTCAATATCAACTCTTAAAGATATCAATATTAATTCCTTATCATTACGTAATTTTTCATTCAGTAAATCCACGAAAAGACAGTCATACGGCTTATTCTCACAAATTATTTGTAAAGCGTCCATAATAAATTCTCTATTACTTCCAAGCTCTGAGCATTCTAAAGTTTTACGCAACTTTGGATCTATTGATAAATATCTCAAGCAAAATTCTGGATCTGATTTCAACTTAATGGAAGCCAAACTGAATATACAATGATCAATTTCAATAAGTTTCAAAACAAATTCTGGATCTTCCATCAGGCTCTTATGCGCAAATTGAAAACTCTGTGACTTGGAAATACAAGCCTTTTCAACTATTTCCTTATCTTTTCTGAAAGATTCATCTGCAAATTCAAGACTCAAGCCATCATTAATAACAGCACATAAAGTAATTTCTCTATCGAGTTTCAACTGATCAGAAATAAATTTCAAACAATAGCCATTGGTTTTAAGTACTTGTATCATTTTACACTTGTCATTCCTTATTTCAAATGGGAGGTCTTCAAATTTTGAGTTTTTGTAGGGATCTTCAATATGATAACCTAGTATATCTATATCATTAACAGCCAAAAAAACATGCTTATTTTCTTGTAACACTTTCTTAAACCATTCTTCATTGTACAATAATGATTCATCTGCACTTTCAATGGAATAAATCGATTTCTGAACAGCTTTTGACATGAAATCTTCAGATTTCAATAGGTCTTCATCAACTCCGCAAAGATATCTATGATCCGACTCCACAATTTCTAGAATAAACTCAATATCACTAGCAAGTTTATCTGCTAGAAATTCCAAAACATGGAATGTTTGAAACTTTGACTTTAACATTGCTCTTACAATTTCCTTGTCTCCTCTCAATTCTTCACTTCCTGCAGCAAACATGCCATTATAAACAGAGATTAGTCTCAATAGTAATTCTCTATCTTTTACACAAACAGCTTCTAATGGAATAAAGTTAATGATAGTATCTCCACTATCAACCCAAAATCTATCACAATACTTTTCCATAATTTCAGCAAACATTATACCATCCCGTATCAATTCAATAGGACAAAACACAGGAAGTGTAGAAGAGGTTTTTACATGAAAATCAACATATTCCAAATATCTACTTTTCGATTCTATAAATTTCCGCATATTTTGTGATTGTCTTTTAAATTTTCTAGTTAATAATTGTTGTTGTTCTCGGAGGTGAATTTCTTCTTGTTTTGATGATGAATAAATTCCATCACTTACATTAAAAATCACTCTCCCTTCATCTTGTTGCATTTTTTAATAATTTTACAAAGATAAATTCCCAACACAGATGTTCCATCCGGATTATTTTGATTCACAGGTATCTACTACTCCAACACAATCGTAATCCTTGGGTTTTGATTTATAGTAATGATATCTAGAAATCAATCAAAAAAAATGCTTCGATTGACCAGATCAGCGATCAAGAGTAATCTCTCGTCATCATTTAAATATAACTCATCACGAGTCTATTTATTTCATCAATCATGCACAAGATTTAATGATGCATCATCTTCAGAAGAAACCACAGAAAAAGAAAAGGAAATAGTTCAAGTACTAGTGCCATTGGTAGGAAGTGGAATTTCGAATATTCAATTCAACAAGTGGCATAAACAAGTTGGAGATCAAGTAGGTTATGGTGATTTAATTGCTGAATTGCAGCATAATGAGACAAAATTGGCAATTGACATTTTTTCACAAAGAAGAGGAATATTAAAAGAACAATTAATTAGTGAAGGATCTTTTGTGAATTGTGGAGATGCAATTTCAAATGTTGAAGTTGAGAAAATGAATGAAGAAGAGTTGAATATTGACATGACTACTGTCAGGCAGGACCCAAATCAAAAACCTGAAAAACCGTCTTTACTTTCTGCTTTGCTGGATTTAGGTGTTCTAATACTTGCATTCTTTTCTATCTATCCAATGTTTAGTCAAAAAGAAGAAGAAAAAACAAACTAGATCAATTTGTATTTTAAGGGAATTTTCAATATTAAATAAGATTAGAAACTGTTTAACTTTCATGGAACTAAACCTTATATTAATTCTTATCTAACTCTTGGAGGTTTGTAATTCGAAAAGGCAACTTTAACAGCAACAACCTCTCCTTGATGAATCTTGTACAGACATGGATAAGCTCCATCACCATTTCCACACATTGAAAATAATCCATACGGGAATAGTATTAATTGCTTATCAGATGATTCGTTCAAAATTCCATTCACTACCTCATACCAATCCATACTTTCTTGTTTCGTATTCTTGAAAAGAGATGCATCTTCGAATTTATCACCATCAATAATTCCAACTCCATGATCAATTCCAATAATATTTGAGACATGCCATCCATGACGAATTTCCTGATTGAAAAGGTCAAAATCAGAGTCAAAGATATTTCCAGGAGTTTCCCAATCCTTCTCAATTTCTGGATGATCTTTTGCATATTCATTGTTGTAGAGTAAAATTTGTTTTGGTAAACGTGGATTCAATTGAGTTGCTGTCCAGACACCATTTTTAACATTTTCAATTAAGGCACTTTCGTCCTCTCTATCAGTTGTGAAATCAATAACTTTTAACTTTCCAGAATCTACTTGAATTTCATTACTTTCCATCATACATAACCAATCTTCATTCAAGTCAACCTTTGGCTCTTCTTCAGATTCTATATTGGATTTTTTTGGTTCTAAAATACCAAAGGCATGATCTGTCTTTCGTCCAATAAAAGATGTTCCTTTTGATCTTTCTCTCCACATTCCATATTTCAAGCAACCATCTTCAATATCATATACGAACCCATAGTCATCTGAACCTGTATAGAGTGGTGCACCCAAGTAATTAGAAAACTCTTTCACACTTGTCATTTCTATATAATTTTCACTGCATAATTTTGGATATTTGGTCTTGCAATTGATTCCTCGAGTGATGTGAAATTTTGAGAGTTTTTCTGATTGATCAATAGCATGAATGTATTCTCCTCTAAATGAAGGAAAGTGTTTTTTCAACTCATCCTTACTTTGAATAGTAATGCTTGGATGTTCCTTCCCCAATTGATAGGTTTTAAATGAGAATTCTCGATTAATTTCCTCTCTAGTCCAGTAAGGAATTTGTTTGACTGCATTATCATCAATATGAATAGCATTACAATCTAAACCTTTGAAAGCCAATATAGAATTTGATTTTTCACTCCATCCAATAATTTCTTCTCTTGGATAGAAAGAATTCTTCTCCAAAATGCATTGAATTTTGCCACTTTCTATTGGAGAGTTTTTAGGAGCTGGTTTATAACTCAGAATTTGAGAATTGCAGAATAGGATAATTCCATATTTTTCTGAAAGTCCAATATAATTAATGTCACTTTGCCATGGTAAATGATCAATGACGCTTAATTGATTATTCGAATCGAATATAATTTCTACCAATCTTCTATCACCACAAACCATTGCCTGTATTGTCTTATCTTGCTTATATGGAATGAATTTATGACTTGTAAAACCATTGGAAATTACACTGCAAAACATTGAAGTATCATTAATAATAAACTTTTCAAATTCTCTCTTTTCCCTTTCGAATAAATAAAAGAATTGTTGATAATACAAGCCACACACTGCATACTTTCTGCAGCTTTGAACATTTTCACATGGAATAAAACACGTAAGTTTCTCACGAAGATCCTTATCAAGTACAATCTTTTTAGTTTCGAATTTCCTTGATGTAAAATCAACTAATAGAAAATCAGATCTGGTTGGCGTACCAAGAAGAGCATGTCCATCAAATATTCCAACACAATAAAAAACCTGTTCATTGCCAATGTCAATATTTTCAATTTTTTGATCTTTGAAAAGGAATAACTTGTTATCGGAAACTATTATTCCCTGGACACATGTGGAATCTAATAAATGGCTTTCTGTGTCCATGTGGAATGATGCATAACCTTGTCCTTCTGTTATTGTCCATTCTTGTAAAATATTTTGATTCTCATCAATGTGAAGTAATTTATTGCCACCATCTTGTTGCTGAATGACGTAATTTGATGAGTGACAGAAGAGAAAAGTTCCAGGTGGTGTGAATTGCATTTTTTTTTGGTTGTTTCTTTTCAAATATTGGCGCCGCCACAATATTGTAATGATCTAGTCTAATAGAGATATATTTTTATTGTAATGATTTAGGCATAATCAAACTCTGTTTCAGAGGATTTGCTTTTCATTCTATTCTTGAGCCATTTAACTGCATGACGTAATCCAGTTGAGAAATAATTCTGAGTTGCATTAATGGCCAAATTGACATAACTTGATGGTTTCACACAGACAAGTGCAATAAATGCTGAAATTCTGAAAGCTAAACCAAAGATAACCATCATGTAAATGGTCATTCCCAATTCATTCTCTTCATATCCCATATTCTTCAAACTTGTTGAAATGTCATAGATATCACTATATTTGGTAATTTCAATGAGATAGGCATTTTCATGACTGTAGGTAAGGAAAGATATCCATGGCATGATATTGATAGGGAATGACATGGCTTTCAATGAAGGAAGAGGTGTTGTTGATCCACTGAATGTGTTAAATATGAAAACTAAAACAACAGCAGTCAATTGAGCTATTCCTGGTTGAACTATAATCGAAACTAGATATCCTAAACCATATGATGTCCAATAAACTAGTAATAGAACATAATAATATTCATAAACTGGTGCTCTTGGTGAAACTACAGTGTAATAAATTGTTAAAAAGACAATTGGTGCAATCAAGTTTACAATGAAAAGTGATAAATCTTTAGCCCAGAAATAACAGAAGGTACTTAATCCTGTTTGACTTTCTCTATTGAAAATTAAACTTTCCTTACCAAATGCTCTGAGTGCTGACATGGCAGCCATCAAAGCCATGCCAAGTGTCATGAGTGAAGATGTGGCAGCAACTGGATCATCAACAGGTTGTTTACAAATTTCTTGTAAACCACTTGGACATAATTCATAAATTCCCTTTGGTGGAGGACCAACATATACCTTATTATGGTAAACAAGACCCAAGAATGCTGAACAAAGGAAAATTAAGAAAAAGTCCAAAATTAAACTTGGCAAAGTTCTCAAAATTTGAGTGAAACTTCTCTTGAAACACATCCAGAATTGAGCAAAATAGGAAAATCTTGGATTTTTGAATTGAACTTGTTCTGGTTGATCATTAATTGAAGATTCGCTACTAGTTTCGGTTGTTGTTTCTTCTTCGTATAAGTGTTTCTTCATTTCCCAAACTTCTGGTAATGAGATAGGTTCAAACTCTATATCTTTCTGACATGGAACTAAACCTGCAGAAACATCAATTACAAAATCAGCCAAATTAGTTCCATTAGGTTTTGGAAATCCTAATTCCTTTTCAAAGTATTCTTCAACTCGTGTGACAGGTCCAAGATAAATAGTTTTACCACCCTTTCCTAGCAATAGTAAATTATCAAACATGTTAAATATTTCATATCTAGGTTGATGGATAACAGTAATAACTGTCATTCCTGATTTGGCAATTTCTTGTAAACATTGACAGACTTCCATAGATGAACTACTATCCAAACCAGAAGTAGGTTCATCAAGGAAGACTGCAATTGGACAAGCAACCAATTCAATGCCAACATTAACTCTCTTTCTTTGACCTCCTGAAATTCCACGTTTTTCTTGATCTCCAATTATGGCATGTCTAACATCTTGTAAATTCAAAACATGAATCACATCATTGACAATGGCGTCAATTTCCTTAGATGGTGTACTTGCATCAAGTCTGGTCTTTGCTGAAAAATATAAAGTTTCTTCTACTGTGCAAGAACTAATCATAATGTCATCTTGTGGGACGAAACCTAGCTTACTATTGTAATTCGAAAGGTTGTCTCTCTTTCCATTGACGAATACTTGACCTAATTGAGTTCCATAATAGGCACGATTTGAGAGTGTGGTAATGAAAGTACTTTTACCAGCTCCTGATAAACCCATGACAGCTGTCAATTTGCCATGTTTAATTTCACCAGTGACACTATCCAAAACTCTCTTTCCAGAACCTTTCAATGTAAGACCCAAATCCTTGAAACCAATATCAACAGTAAATTGATTAGTTCTAAAACCAGACGGTTTGTCACTTGCCAACAAATTTGAATTTTCATTAACATCTTTCAAGAACAATTTAGTTCTCTTATGTTTCTTAACATTCTTCAAACTATATCTAACATAAAATCTGAAAGCAGCTTCATAAGAAACATAAATAATTGCAATAATAATCATGATAATGACAACCATGGCCAATCCACCAAATTCCATTCTATCACTTTTTGTTCCTTTTGGACAATTAGAAAAGAATGAACAACCAGTTGGTTTGATACTTCCCTCACGACAATAATAACCAGCTGGGCATAGGATTTTCAAACTGGCATTTGGACAATAGTAAGATTCTGGACACAGCTTGTAGGTGAAGGATCCTTCTGGACAATATTGAGATTCTGAACAGTTTCTAATAGTATGAGTGTTTTCACAGTAGAAACCTGCTGGACAGAGTGACTTCTTGTAGGATCCAGGTGGACAATAATCCATAGAATCATTCTTGAATTCACAGAGAGATGGTTCAATAACTGTATCATTTAAACAATAGGTATTTTCTGGACAATCCAGATTATCTGTGGTTGTTCCATTTTCCATAATAACTACTTGTCTGGCCATGTTACAATAATCACCTTCCTTACATGATTCAATTCCAGTGAAATATGGAGTAGTATCACCAACCTTCAATTTCTTAATATAGTAACCAGGAGGAACTGGTAAAGGACGTTCATATTTTGTTGTACAGATGGTGCCATCTGGACAATCCTCACTTCTCCATAAACTACTGCCGAAACATGTTTGTTTTCCAAATTCTCCATCACACATCAATGGATATGGCATTTGAATGTATGGACAAATGTAACCACTTGGACATGGAATTCTAATTCCAGACAAACAGTAGCTCTCCACAAGACATGGTATTCTAGTAAGCGATCTATAAATGAAATCTCCTGGATTTGTCAAAGTATACGGAACTACCAATGTGCTTCTGAAGAGATTACACAAATTACCTCTCAAACATGAGCTTGATAACATGGCAAATTGATTTTCATTGAAATCTCGTGGAGGGGCTTGATTACATGCACCTGAGAATGATTTCAAAAAGACATTATCAGGATCTGTCTTTAAAGTATCACAGACAAGTTTGAATCTGTCATTGGCTTCAATTTCCCATCTCTTTCTAGTAATGGAAAGGAAGAGGAATTGATTGTTTTCTGAAACGAATAAATCAATTACCTTTCCAAGTGCTAAGAAATCATTAACATTATTGGTCATGGCCACGTATCCTTGTTCAATTAAGGAAGGATCATCAGGAGTGGATGAGGTTAAATTGAGTGAAATTGCAAGAACTTGCACATTTTTCTTCATTGAAATGTAAATATTTTCTTGCCAGTAACCAAAGAAGAAGGTAAATAAATCTTCCTGTTGAGTGAATGCTCCTGTGAAAATGTCAATTTCGCATCTGGCTTTTGAGGCATCTTCCATACATTGATCAGTGTCAATTTGTCCTCCTTTCAGATAGTCAAATTGGCAAATGACAGATGGATTCAAGTGTCTAGTTTCGTTATAAGCAGAAATACCATTCATTGTTTGATTAATGTCCATGAAACTTGATTTGATAATTTCAACTTCATCATTCATTTCAGTAATGGTTTGAATATTGTCCAAACATTTACCATTATTCGAATGTTGATTGGCTCCACAATTGAAAGTTTGTGGTCTATTAGCTGTGTTTCCTTCATTGAAGTTAAAATTATAATTGACAAATTCTGGAATGTGATGTAAAACAAAGGAATACCTTTCGTTTGTTTCACCTTGTTTCTTCAAGCCCAGACCAATATATAAATTTTGAGAAGGTGGAAATTCTACATTCTCACATGTAGTTTGCAAAGAGAGTTTGATTGGCTTTCTCAATTTATCAAGAATTGGATAGGCAACAGTAATGGAAGATCCCTCAGGAGCTTGATAAAAAGTATTTAAATTATCTGAATTGACCAAATCAATCTTTCTATAAGAATCTTGGAACTCTACAATTCTAACTTGCTTTGAAGTGTATATCATAATAAGAGATCTTGAATTAGCCAAATGATTTCTTTCAAAAAATGTTTCTTGAATTCTCATTGGTGCTGTCTTTGAAAAATTACCAAAATGAATAAAAGTTTCAATTCTGAAATCTTCATCACTTTCTACATCCCATTTCAATGGAACTGTCATGTAATTCTGATGCATTACAGTACCTCTAATGAAAATGAGTTGATATCTTGGTTTTTGACCGTCATCAATAATTTTGAGAACACCAACAGAGTAAACATTTTGAGTTTGAGTATCTCTGAACATTTTCAAATCCAGAACTTGTTTGACATTATCATCCAAACTGTAGAACCAATATCTGTAAAATTCTACCTGATAAAAATTAAACACTCCATTAATGTTTAACTTTCCATATTTAGTTACTTGAACTAGGGCAATTTGATCTTGGTCATCTCCAATACCAGTCACTGAACCATATACTTCTCCTTTCAATAGTTCTCTATAACCAGGATACTTGTAATAAATAGTAAAACCACCATTATAGAAATCTTTAGTATTAACCATGACAACTCTTCCATTTTGATAAAATTGAAAGAGACGGCCAAAGGATTTACGTCCATTACTTGAATCAACAGCTCTAATAGCAACTACACCTTTACAATCATCTTCTAAAGGTGAATCAATTCCACCACATTTGTACTGAAATTCTCCTTTGTTAACAACTTGAACATCTGAGAATATTTCAGGAGTTCCAGCAAATGGATTTGTTTTAGAGCACCACAAGTCAGTAAAAACAATTGGCATATCAGCAGTACCACATCCATCTTTTGGTCCTGTGTAGAGAGTTGGAGTATCATCATCGCCAATAACTCTTAATTTGATGTTAGAGGTTGCTCTCTGTTTTTGAAAACTTCTCTTATGTGAACTCTGTGAGTCTATAGCATCTCTCAAATGTTGATACAGAACAGAATCTGGTCTTTTGTAATCAGATTGTTGTTCATTCACATGGCTTGCCTTAATGGATGATTCTTGTCTTATGAGAGTATGGTCTTGGAACAAGTATGGATTCATGGAAGGAGCAACAGCAGCATGCACACTGCTGATAGTTACTCCTGTTTCTGATAACATGTTATTGCCATTATTGAACTGGTGAAATGTGAAGAAAAGTATCAAGAGTGTGGAAATGATGAACAATCTCACACCATGAGAAATTCCGAAAGGATTTGTTGTGGTAGTATGTTGTCGAAGAAGAGGTACCATGGTTACTGTATGTGATACCTCTTGGATCTTTTTTTTCCTGAATGAGGAGGCAAGTTATGATTTGGTTTGCTGGAACATGACTCGTTCGGAGTTAAATTCTCCTTTGCCGGAGTGCAGGTGTGAAAATAGTAACACTTCTAATACATGAATTCAAAAGCTCCCCTTACTCTACAAACATAATATTGTTTTCCAGGAAACCAAATAGGAAAAACATCTTCTAGTTGAGTTACGATTTTGTAAAATTGAGCCCTTTATGATTGCTTTGAAAATTTTCTAATCACACAATCCACATTACGAACCAACTCAACACTTAATGCTTCATTTCTTCTCAAATTATAAGAGAGTGATTGCTGAAAATTGCTTTGAAATTTACAGAACGCGAATTTTCAATTTGAATTTCAAAGAAATTTGATTTTTTTAATTAAAAGATCTTAATTGGCAAATCCTGAAGTACCAGTGAAACCTCCTCTACCACCACTACTGCTACCACCTCCAACAAAGGCAGTTCTTTCTCCAACATATCCATATCCAGCTCTACGAATACCAAGAACATCCATAACACAATTTCTGAAAGCAGTAATGATACCACAAATAATTGAACAACAAATGCAAATAGCAACTACAATGACAATGACAACAATAGCAAAGAGTGGGAGTCCTTCATTACACTTTGAGAATTGATCACCAACAGTATTGAAAGTAACAGTTGGTTGATAAGCAATATTGGAACTGATAGCACCAGTTGAGAAGGTGACAGTTTTTCCATTGACAACAGCACTTCCTCCTGAAGTAGTTACATTGTTAGCAAGATTGACATCAGAAGAGAAGATGAACTTTGAAGTAAGCATGCCAATTGGTGAGCTTTCCTTATAGTAATAGGAGACATAATTTTGCTTCTATGATGTGTTACAAAATTTCATGTGTGAAAATCAATCAATACTTACATTAGAATTAACTCTAATTGGTCCATTAGCACTATATGTATAACGAATGGTAAGTGTAGTGGTGAGTGTGCTTGGAGTGGAAGGGAAGAAATTAGCAACAATAAAGTTAGAATCTTGTTGAGCTGAGACATATTTAGATGACAATGAATATCCTCCAGTCAATACATCAACTCTAACAGAACTCATGTCAATAGAAGAAGCAATTGAATAAGGAACTGCTCTAGCAACAGTTGAGTAGGATCCAGTGAATTGATAGCTGTAAGTTTCCACAACTGAAACAGCACATGAACTGGCACTGAGTGTAACGTCTGATTGAATACTAGCAATTGAATATGTCTTTTGAGCATTACAAACTCCGAGAATGATCATCAAGATCATCATCATTACTACAGAACTTGTTGAACTGATAATTTGCTTCATATTTTAATGGTAAAAATTGTTTGTCGTTGTTTTGTTTTTTTCAAACTGTTGAAAATGAAAGATACGAAGAGTAGTACGATTTTATTCACTTCCACTTGTTTCTTGAGAGATGATTAGGAGGGTGGATGGGAGAGGATAGTGTGTTACGATTTTTGATTGCAATGTTGCAGGGTCACCTTCTGTTAATTTCCTTCGATTTCAAGAAGTAATACCTTCCGATGATTAAAAAGAAGTGTTGTTTTCTTGGTTATTGTGTGACAGTGGTTGTTATTTTGTTGGAAGGAAAACAGAAACATCATAGTGATGGGTTACCTTCATCTTGTTTTGTATCCATTACAATTTAATTCATCCTCGTTATTGTTAACATTTTGCAACAACAACAGATACGGAATAGATATACAATATAGGAGCAAAACTATAATCATTCAATTAACACAATAATGGCAATTGAAAGTAATTAGAAAATTACCATTTACGATCTGGTGGAGCAACAGTCAATACCAGTTATTTAAACAAGTTGTGAACCAAACCATCAAAAAAACAGGCCAAACAACAGTTGTTAGAATTCAAACAAGAAGAATCCAGTCGACTGTAATAATGAGAAATGTAACTGACCACATGGTCATGTGAAGGATTTCCAGGTAACAATAGTGAGTTGTATTGATAATTGTCTCACGCGGACTTCAAGATGCATGCACAAAGACTCGATCAGATATATTGAAGCGTATGTGCTCATGAGAGATTGATTCAATATGATATTCGAATCCAAGAGAATAGAATTTAGCCAGACAACCCATGAAGAGATTGAATCTAAATAGATATTACACAAGATGTGTGAACCTCATTACCTATTATTCAACAAAGGTTTGTATATTTTGTTGTATACAACATTATGGCAAGTCGCGTGCAGGTTTACATTAGGGATCGTCATCTTTGCATCATCTATGATGTGATCCTTATTGTAATCCTGATTTCCACTTCAATTCTCTGTGCTTAGTGAGGGACCTTATCTTCGTCATCCTCAAAAGGTACCCACCACACATGCAACAACTCAGCGCTCTGATCTAATCGATATGTGGCATGATGATGGAAAATTCAGCCTCGTCTTCTTAGTGCCCTAATTGTTTTGAAAGCCAAATTTTCTTAATTGGCACAGTTGTAAACTCTCGCGTTTTTTATTTTGGAATTTTCGCCAATTTTTAATTGCTATCTTTGTGCCAGGCACGGAAAATTAGATAACAATGTTTAAAAAGCATTCTAAAAATTCACGTTCATGATCAAATAACTACAAAAAAACAACTCAACAACGATATCGAGTGTTTTCTCACAACCAACCAACTAACGAACCAAACCAATCACACACAATTCCTAATAGAAGATGATGAACATTAATAGACTCAGACTCGTGAATAGATTCATTGCCTCTTCCACTCCTCATAAGAGTACATCATCACTCCGATACATGATCAACAATAATAATTGTATGGCTACTACTACTGCTGCTTCCTTCCATGTTGATATTAAGAATAATCACATTATCTTGACAGAGGAGAAGAGAGTGTTTTTAGAAGCTTTGAAACTTGAATTGTTTAATAGCAGTCGATCAAATGTGGCGAATATGATCAAGGATAATAGTCAGCAATCATCATCGTATTCTACAGCAACTGTTGTTTCTAATGATGATGGGTTTGATAAGAGTTTGGAAAACTCACGAAATTTAATGTGTCACAAGAGACATGATGTGCTGACTCAGCAAGAGTCTGAATACTTTTTGTACTTGTAAATATTATTTACAATTTCATTGTATTATAAATGTACATTATTTATTATATTCTCTTTGTTGATTGTAATATCTTATAAGTTAATATTATTGTTGGTTAACTTGGAAATCATGGAGTTGACTCTTGTGAGTTCATTGAGATAGATAGATGCCAATCTATTCAAATCACCCAAACTCATGTCGCCATATTGAACATCTGCCAAGGCAATTTCTATTTGATCAACATAAGCACTTTCTTTTTCGCTTAATGACAACTTATTTGATTTAACCTTATCAAGTTCCTTTTGAGCTTGATCTTTCTGGATTGATACCTTTGAGCAAGCTTGCTGAAGGTGCTCTTGCTTCTTCTTTTCATCTGTAAGAACATTCCTAAGCCTGGTCTTTTCATTCTCCATAACTTTGGTCTTCTCTCTCTCTTGTTGGATTAGGGCAAGAAGTTGTTCAACAGTTGGTTGTGCACTCATATTGGTTTGTTTTTTTATGTTTTACTCCAAAAAAAGAAGTTTCCTTAATAATTGTTAATCACCAATTTAGTATCAAACTAAAAAATGTTCAGATACGGCATTGCTTTTTTATTGATTCTGTGTTGCAGCATTAATGTTTACAGTTTGTCCTCAAAAGTTGTCAGCTGCACCGATGCCTCATGCACAACACAACTTGCAGTTCAAATATCTTTAGCCTTTGGAAATCAAAAATCGATGTTAGTAGAATTATCAGACACTGTGAATGAAAAGGGAGAAAAAGTTAATCTAAGGCCTATTAAGATTGTTATTCAGAAGTCAGCTCCGAAGGCTGTGTATCCTCTATTGTATGTGAAAACGTTTAACGGAAAACCAACAGAAAGCATAATTTACAAAGATGACATTCTTGTTCCAACTTGTGATGATTCTTCAAAATCAGCAGCTCCAACTTGTGGTTGGGTAAAGGATAGCCAAGGAAACAAAATACCTGATAGCCAAGGCTTTTGTTGCTCCTGTTCAGTAGGACAAATGTTCGGGGACAGTTCAGCGTCTAATAGAGGCGCTCTTAATTGTGGATTTATGCAAATGAAGTCTTCTGCTCACTGTTTACGTCTGGGAGAAGTTTACTGGGATGCTTATGAAATAGAAGGTTATGTTATGTCATTTGAAATATCAGTATTCATAGGTGAAACTGGGTTTGATGATATTGGAAAAGTCACTGTTTCACCATCATCTAAGTTAGCCCAACTGCCAAAAGGAGGAAGAGTAGAGCTTGAAGGGGACTTCTCTGCTTACAAATCAGTCCCACTTTATGAAAGCAAGTATCTATTCATTCCAAGCTCTCCCAAAACAAGTCCAATAGTGGTCAACGGCCAAGCCAACTGGATGTTTATTGACAAATCAATGGTTACCTTAAGTGGTTCAGAATGCGATAAAATTGGTGTGTCATATGCTCAGTTCAGAAACCAACCAAATGCATGCTCAAGACCAGCACTTACTTGTCTAGCAAATCAAATAGAAGATCTAAGACTTGCAGACGTTGAATTAATGAAATCAGGCCTAAAATCTGGAAAATATATTGTTTCGAATTTTGGATCATTTGCTGTTAACAAAACCAATACAGGAAATGTATTAGAAAAGTATTTGGATGAAGATACTAATTCTCAGATCAATTTGTATATTAATGGTGAAAATGTAAAGTTTCTAATAACCAAAAGTGCAGCTGAAATTTCAGAAGCATATGTTAAAACATTTACTTCCCTTTCCAAAGAAGGTGAAATGTTGGTTAGTGTGAAAAACAAAGGCGCAAATGGTTGTTCCTACGTTGTAACAGTAACAGAATGCAGTGACAACATTCTTACAATTGTTCAACAAACAGTATTTGTAGATGCATCTAATAAGAAAGAATTAACCTTTCAAGTTAGATCAGAGCAGAAACTAGCCACAACCAATCAGTGCAAAGTAACTCTGTTGTTTTCTGATGGTGAAAAAATTCAAGATATCACAGTTACCTTTGACTCAAAGGATTACGCTTATGAAAATGCAATGGAAAGCAGTGGAGAACAAACAGGAAAAGTGGAAACAGAAGGAGATCACTCACTAGGTCAATGTAAATGTAACTCCCCATTCGATGTGGTCTGTATTGTTCTCAATTCAAGCTCATGTACCTCCTACATTATTGGTTGGGTTGCCTCAATAGTTGGTATTATTGCAACTCCTGTAATCTTTGTCTTTTTGTGGAGATGTGGTCTATTTGGCCTAATGTTCAAGACGTGTAAATGTTGTGCTTGTTGCTGTTCCTTTCTTCCAACAAGTATTATGAATTGTCTTATTGGTCCTTATAAGAAGAAATCCAAAAAATCCAAGAAATCCAAAAAGAAGAAACGTCACCACTCTTCCTCTGATAGTGAAGATGAAAAGAAATCCAAAAAGAAAAAGAAGAAGAGCAAGAAGAATAAGAAGAGAAGGAAGAAGAGACGTCAACAACGTAGAGATGATTTTGAAATGGACTATTACAATGACAGATACTCAAAGAGGAGAAGTCACAAGGATATTGAACATGATCCAATTGCTAGGTATAAATAGTTCTGTAAAATAAAATTATTGTAAATAGAAATCAATTATAAATACTATTTACAAAATTATACATAGAGAAGGGCCATCTGTAGTATCTTCGTCATTCCTCTTTCTCTTCTTTGGTTGGTTTGCATTTTTCAAGAATTTTTCTGGAACTTGAACATGCTCCACAATTTCAAAGTCGTGTGTAAAGTTTCCATCCTCTACAGGTTGTATTTGTGGAGTAATTTCGGTATTTTGTTCTGAAACTAATTGTTTCAGATCCAAATCCTTTAGCTCGAATTTCTTATATACAGCCTCTGCATCTTTCCATATTTCGTGAGGTTCTGGGATTTCAAATTCTTTCACTGCTCCAACTTCTTTAGCTGGAAGGAGATCAGGAACCTCTGATGGCATAGATTGATGGTACACGAGAGAATTCTCACGTGAATACTTCTCGGTAAATCTTTGAATTTCTGATTCCACTAATTTATATTCATTTTCCAAACTTGCCTTGTCAAATTGAGTGAATAACATTTTAGAATATTCTTTGTAAATACTCTTTGAATTTTCAAAAAGCTTGGAGGCCTCCTCCATTAATTTCATGGCCTTTCCATTTTCATCATTCTTGTTATAATCAAATGCTGAATATACATGAGAAAGAATATTGTAAAATGAAACCTTAAGTAATAAATGGACTTTGAGCTTTGGCTCCTCTGACTTGACATATTTCATAGCCTCCTTATACTTTTCGTGGACAAACATTGAGAGTTTGGCAATAGACTCCAGAGATGTCAACTCTTTTTCTAGAGCAATTCTAATGGCCAGCTCCTGAGCTTGGGCTCTTGTAATGCAATACATCATATTGCACATGTCGACAGAGTTACTCTGAGTAAATTTCATTCCACCATAATTTGTCTTGAATTGAACTGCAACATTTTCAGCACAAAACTTCCACAATGAAGCTGACCTCAAAATTAATTGAAGTGCTTGCTTTTTGTCAAATACCATTCTTTCATTTGCAAAGTTTAACAAAGAAACACTGGCAGTACTGAGCATCATTAGCATTTCATATAGGGCATCATTGCTTTCCACCTTGATGGAATTATGCCACCAATTATATACAGAAATGAACTGCAACTTGCTTAACATTGGAAGTGTCTTGGAATCAACTTTCACTTCTTCCTCCTCCTCTTCCTCTTCCTCACGAACCATAACTCCAGCACCTCCACTTGAAGATGCTCTGTTTCCAGATGATGATTTCTTTGATTTCTCCTCCTGTTTGGTCTCTTGTTCCTTATCATCAACCATCGGAGCTGACAAATCCCAAACCAATCCAACCAAGACACTCACATACTCCATAATCTTGTTATATAATTCTTCATTATCTTTTTCAACCATCAACATTTTCCCATTTGAAAATAACAAACTTACAACTTTTTTGTTCCATCAAATTCCTAACTTGTTCCCTCTTTTCCATCAATATTTTGGCCAACTCTCCATCAAATGATTTACAATGCCTCTCAAACATCTTTTCAAATACACATCGATTCGTCACTCTGATCGCAAATAAACAATTCAAATTTCCATCCAAGGCTTTTCTTCCCTCCGAAGCATACTCCACCAACAAGTGGAAAGGTGGAAAATCTCGATTGCCTGGTAGTTGTGGAGGCATTTTTTTAGATTTGAATTTGCCGCCAATTCGAAAAGATTTTCACCCTTATGTAACACGCATATTTAAAAAATTTACTGTAAATAATTTCTAAAACAAGTATTTAGTATTGAATTCAATAGTATTTGTAATATTTAATACAAACAATTGTTTCATTTACAAAGTGTTGAAAAGGAACTTGAGAATCAATCAAATGTCAACTACATACTTCAACAAACATAAAAAAAATGTCATACGGTCGATCTAAGAAGAAGAGTATTTTCGGAGGCTTTTTTAAAAGTATGTTTTTTCAAAATATTGACATTCAATTAATTATTATCATCATTAAATACTTAAATTATTTAAATATTTTGTAAACTATTTAATAGGTAATGACAATGAAGTAAATTTGGAAGATTATGCTCTCAGTCAATGGACTACGCAAATGGTAGTTTCTTGGTTAAAAGACCAAGGACATGATAAGAAGGTAATTTTATATCTTTAATATTATATGTTATATAGTTAAATACTATTTTGTAAACTATTTAAAAATTACACCAACAACAACAACAATATAACAAAAAAAAACGGAAATATAATTGGACATTTTCATCATATGATTTTACAACAACAATAACAAAATTCCAAAAAAAACCATATCATTGTAATAATATTTAAATATTTTAAATATTAAATAATATTTAAATATTTTAAATATTAAATAATATTTATAGGTTTACAAAATATTTGAAAAGAACAAAATAACAGGAGCTTTCTTTTGTCAAAATGTAACCAAAGCAGATATCATCCGTTTAGGATTTACACCTGGAATGTCAATCACACTTCACAATCAAATTGAAAAATTAATTGAAAGAATGAAATCCATCAATCCCTATAATGTAATTCTCAGTAGTAGACCACATCATCCAAGTAATACTACAAATAATCAGAGTTCAAATAGTATTGCTAGTTCAAGTTCTTTGAGTTTATCTTCTAGAAATAGTATGAAATATGATGGTGCTGCTTTGGCACAATTGAGTGGATTGAATGGAGTTGATCCAAAGGATTCGAATAATGTGTTATTGACACCACCTCGTCCAAGTTTAGTTTCGAAAGGTTCGACAGGAAGTATTATGGCACTCACAACACAAACTTCACCACTCAATATTTCACAATCATCTCCAGGATTTTCTGAAAAGGATATTCCAATGTTTGCTCATCATCAACGTAAATTTTCAATGGCAATTCAAAATCAAGGTCCATTAACATCAACAAATGGTGAAGAGAATGTGTTTGTTGAACCTGCTTATTCTTCAACTGGAGCATTGTCAATTGCAGATATTGAAATTGAGGATGATTACTTTTTGAAAATGGAAATGGAATCATTTACTGTGGGTAGCAAACAAGAAGAAGAGAAGGAACTTCAAGAATTCCTTTCTGAACCAACTGTTGCCGGTGAAAATACTCCATCAGTTGTCGATCAAACTCCATCCTCTCCTGGAACTAATAGTCCAACAAGTGGAAACTCATCACCAATTAGTACAACTAGCACCAGTAGTGTTGCAAATAATAGTTCCAGTAATAATATCATTTCATCGGCATCTTCACCAACAACCAATTCAAAATACTTGTTGGTTCCTGTTGCTCCAATGGAGAAAGTTCCAGAAGAATATGCAGCTGCCTATGAATTTTGCCTGACCAATCTGAGATTACTTCCATTTGAAGTGAATAATATCAAAGCAGTAGCTCAGGATTTGGTTATTCCAGAAAGATTCATGTTTAAATATTGTAATATCAAACATTATATGCCAGATGATGATGAAGACGAAACTGGTTCTGAAAGAGCATCAGTTGTCAGAACAATGACCAAGACTTTTTTGAAAGTACAATTTGTTATCAATGCTACAGATCGTGGTGTTTGGTTTAAAATGCAGAGACAATATAAGAATCAACTGAAAGGATACAAACCACACAAATTCGGATCTTTCTATCCAGCTCTTTTAATTGGACCATTCCTTTTCGAATATACATCACATGGTTTTGCATTGGTGAGAATTTCCAAATCAAAGAGAGTTGTAGGTCATGAAATCACAACAATTACAGGTGCTGATAAGGTGAAGGAATTACTTCAAAAGGTTTCACAGGTGTGCTGTGAATTCAATGGTTCACGAAAGTTTGACATTCAAAAGAATAATCCAATGAGCTTTGTCTATGCAGTTTTGGATAAACTCAAAATTAGAAAATCAATTGAAAATCACTTAGGAAAAGGTTGCATCAAAGCTTTCATTCAAAATTTGGAAAAATTTGGATATTACAGCATGACACTCAATTTACCAAAACAATTAGCAACCTTGTTAGGAAAGGAAGAATATATCATTGACAGCCATAAGGACTTGGATGAACTTCATATTAATATTCAAACTAACTTCCCAGAGTACTTTGATGTTGAAGGTAAAATGGATGAAACTCTCTTACAATCATTTGACATTTCATTCTGGTATCTCCATCATGAAAATAAGACAGTTGAAGATTTCAAACCTGCATATTCTGGAAAAATCTGTAAGTGTCCATTCAACATGTTAGAAAAGCACCCAATTGATATGATTGAAAGCGTATCAAAGTCCAATTACCGAGGTGCCAAACATCATATGCAAAATGTTCTGCCAACGAGACCAGCTTATGGGCTCGCCTCTGTGTCTTCATCTGCTAACTTGACTGAAATGGGATCACCAACAAGTGAAACCAAGTGTTGAAAATAAATTATTCTAATATTTATTATTAACAACAATTGAATTGAACAATTTCACATGTCACTCAGAAGGAAATTAAGGAAATAAGGGATTAATTTTAAAATATTTTTTAATTACAAAAAGTTTATCTTCTGTCCTTCTTACCAATCGTTGTCTTACCACTGAACAAGTGCTTTGGCATCATATTGTAAACAACGTGATCTGTTTCAGCACGTTTACCTTCAGCTTGTATTGTCTTAACCTTCTTATTACGCAAATCAACAGCAGCAGCTTGCTTCTTTGGATCTTTGATACCAGCAAACTTACCAATCTTGGCAACAAGAGGATTGTGAGGTGTCAAAGTACGAGTTCTCTTACCGAGAGCAGTGTCATCAATATCAACAGAATCATATTCAGCAGCAGCACGCTTTTCAGAAGCACTTCTATTCATGGCCATCTTGCTTTCACTTCTGGCTCTAGCACCAACACTCGAAACAGCAAGCTTGTGAGTTCTACCTGATGAAGTAGTTCTAGCAACTGAGTTGGATCTAGCCTTATCCAAAGCTTCTTCTGGAACACCTCTGTTCTTAAGTTCACCAACAATTGACTTCAAATCAATTGGTTTATCCTTTCTTGTCAACTTAGGATGGTTAGTATTCTTATTATACTTGTTAGTTTGAATGATAATTGCCTTCTTATCAACAATCTTTTGGTAGTCATCTTCTTCATCAGAGTCAACAAAGTATTCTTCGTCGGCATAGTTAACACCTCCTTCGAATCCACCTTCTTCTCTGAGTCTTTCTTCTTCTTCAGCTTCGAGTTCTTCCAATCTCTTTTCAATTTCTGGATCCACAAAGTCAGCAATATTCTTTCCGTTAATAAATTCTGGAATAATATCATATTTCCATTCTTCGTTCTTTAAAAGATAATGCTTCTTATAATCTGGCATGTAAACACCAGAACCACCTCCTTCATTTTCAAGATGTTTTTCAGTGATTCTTTCGTCTTCCATTTCATTTTCGATATTTCTCTTCAAAATGACGCTTTCTGGGATTTGTGGCACTCTTGTAATGTCATCTCTCTTCTTTGGAAGAGCCAAGTGAACTCTGTTCAAAATATTTTCAACTGACTTCTTACCATGACTCATCTTAGCTTCAACTCTGTTTTGGAGCAACAAATCACAAGCTTTAGTTTTAACTTCATTCAAACCAGATTGGTCAATGTTACTGATAGCAAGCATATCACTACACATATCAGCAACTTCTTGCAACATCTTCTTGTGTAAATCGCTCAATTCGTCATATTTAACCAAGTCAACCTTTGTTAAAACCAACAAAACTGGTTTACCAGCAAAAAGTGGTTTGACATTCTTGAAAAGGTCACATTGTTGTTGAATGTTGTATCCACAAGTTTCACTCATATCTAACAAATATAAAATAGTAGAACGCAAGTGAGCCATAGCTGTTATACTTTGCATTTCAATTGTGTTACGTTGTTCAAGTGGATGGTCCAAAATACCTGGTGTATCAATCAATTGCCATTTCAAATAACGATATTCCATATGACCAACAAACAAGGATTTGGTTGTGAAAGGATAAGGTTGAACATCAACTTGAGCACGTGTCATATTATTCATAAAACTAGATTTACCAACGTTTGGATAACCAACTAGAATCAAAGTACGTGATGATGGATCAATAGAAGGTAAACGAGCCAAGTGTTGTCTGACTTGTTCAAGATAGATAAGTGATGAATTTTGTTTAGTCAATACTGTAATCATTCTACCCAAAGCAGCTCTCTTCAATTGTTTGCAACGATATAAAGAGTCACCATATTTAAGTAAACGAACATAATCTCTACCAATAGCATCAACAAGATTTCTGCAGGTACTTAATTGACCCAAAGCAAGCTTGTAGTGATCCTTATCATAGAGAACGTTCATCAAATCCTCATAGAATGGGTGAATATCTCCCAATCGTGGGAATTCATCAAGGATGAGAGTAATTTTATCGTGGATGGCTTGTTGACAAAATTTAACTTTTCTCATGTAGAATCTTCTAATACGATTGATAGCATATTGAGGGTGAATTTCGGTTGGTGTTTTTCTTTGTGTTTTCGAAAGAACAATGTCCATAAATTCTCTTCCGTTAGGAACTGGTGTAATCTTCTTAAAATTATAAACGACCATTGTTATATATTAGTTTTTTTAGTGGTAGTATTAATGATGAATGATGGAGAGAAGAGGTTTTACTTTGTGTGCGGAGGTGTATCTGTTTTTACTAGTACAAAGTAAAAGGAGGAAGATATGAGGGTGGTTGTTATTTTTTTTCTCGACAGAAATTTTTTGAAAAGGCTCTCAACAAAATGTTGCAAGTTTTTCTTCTTGGCAATTGTTGAAGTTATTTTGAAAGATTCACGAGTTGATGATGATTGTGTGAGGTGCAATGGAAAGTAATCAGAAAAGAATGGAAGGAAATTATATAGATAGAATTTTACTATATTGTTAAATAGTTCATGATCTAATTTGAACTAATTTTGTGTTCAATTATTATTTACTTATCGGAAGAATGAAGAGCATCAACGGAAGTATCAATATTGTTAATCTCTTGCAATTCTGTCATTAGTAGAGTCATAAAGAGATCAGTTTTGGAGAAGACTCTCACATTGGATTGCTTGTCGTAAGGAGTTTTCTGCAAATTAACAATACACATCAGATTATTGACATTCATCTTGGGTAATTGAGCAGCTGGATTCACGAGCATTGAGGTTCCAAGAACAATGGATAGATCACATTTCTCTGAATGTGAGATGGCACTCTCAAGTTCTTTTGGTGGCAAGGTTTCATTGAAATGTACAATGGTGTCAATTAGTTCACCTCCACAACTTTCACACAAACTACCAGTCAAGTGATCTCTAAAGTTTTCAACAGTTTTACAAACATCATATCCTCTCAAATATTCCTTCTTGCATTTCTTACATACTTCAAGGAAGCAATTACCATGTAATTCAGATAAGTGAGCTGGTTCAAGACCACTTCTTCTATGAAGACCGTCCACGTTGGTTGAAATAACAAACTTTACCAAACCAATCTTGACAAGATGAGAAACAGCATAGTGTGTAAATGTTGGAAGAGCTTGTTCAATTTCAATGTTCTTAATTTCATTAGCTTTTCCTTCATTGGTTAAAGTCCAACATCCTTTTGGTCCACGATAATCTTTTCATTGTGAGTATATAATTGACTATTGGAATAAGAAACTTACCTGGAATTTTGGCACTTGTGGAAATACCTGCTCCTGAATAAATACAACAGTGTTTAGAATTCTTAATTAGATCTGCCATTTGTTTTGCCTTTTCTTGTACAACTTGTTCTTCTTCTTCATATTCCTTGGCATCTTCAGTAAGTCCTGTCACTGCTCCAATTCCTTTTCCAGAACCAACATTTTCACCAAAACCAATACAATCAAGAAGATGCTTTTCTTTTGTTTCAGTCTTGTTTAGTTTCTTGTCAAAATTCTTAATTTGATCCAAAAAGGAAGAAGAGACTGACTCTGTGGTAACTTGTGGAGTTGGAGTAGTTGTAGCATTAGAGATTGGTTGAGAAGGAGGGACCGGAACACTTGTGCTCTTTGTAGTTTCACCCTTTTTCTTAATAACAGGTGTCATGAAATTTTTCATTTTCTTTTCAAACTCTCTTTGAATTGCATCCTTCTTTTCCTTCTCTTCAAAAGTTGAGACGTAACCACTTCCCTCACGAATAGCCACAACTGTTTCTAGACTAATTGTGTTTGGGCTGTTTGAAAATCTTGAAATGAACTGAAGCGAATTTTTCATATCTTTTCCCAATTTCATTTCCGACAAGGATGGTATATCAATTGTGAATTCTTGAAGAATTTTGCCACTATCTGTTTCAATAGAGAACTTGGTATTCCTAATATTGTAATTGGAAACAATCTTCATTTGTGAAAGAATATCATTAAGATCAACAATGTTGCTAAATTGTTCTTCAGAGATGATAAATGCAATTCTGCAATTTTTCACAGAATCTAATTGAAGAGTTTTGACCTTTTTAACTCCAATAGATAATTTACAATCTCTGCATTTCAAAAATTCAACAAAACCAGTGGTGATTGATTCAACATCAACAACCACAGTTGTATCCTTATTATCTTCCATTATAATTTTCATACATTTTTGTGCTTGAAGAAGAAGTGTTGATCTTTCGCATTGGGTAACATATACCAAATCTTGAGGAGAGAATTTGCTTTCTACCCTTCCCGATGAGTCATCTACAACTCCCTTGATCATAAAAGGGGATTTTGGGGTGAAATTTAAGGTAGGTAATCTAGTCATTTTTTTAATGTTAAAAAAACTTGATTATTTACCATTATTCAAATGCTGATAAAGGAGAGTTCATATTTCCTTGATCGATTACTGTCAAGTATAATTCATCTCTGCAGATTATTTATTGCTAAGGTAATTACCTTTTTTAAATCTGAAAAGAATGCACTAGGCAATTCATGCTTGGAGAATGCTGAAAAAGAGAAAAATAAAATATGAATCCTCTTTTATTTTTGTATCTGAAATGAGGTATTTCAAATAACTCATTTCTTCTTTGTATATTTCAAATAAATAAAACAGTGCTGCAAAAGAGAAATAAAATATGAAATCGCCCACCGTGGGGGTCGAACCCACGACCACAAGGTTAAGAGCCTTGCGCTCTACCGACTGAGCTAGACGGGCTACATTAACTACATCTATACTATTAATTAACAAGCCTTAGTGTGGCCTTACAATAAGTAAGACATAGGTTGAAATTATGGTATGATTATGGTTACAATATATATTTGAAATTATTAAAGAACCTACAATTGCTTTTAACTTTACAATCTTGGTATTGCCTATTTGATTTGATGCTTTCTTCAACACCTCCACTTTTCAGGAAGAAAGTAGTAATATGGTGCAACAAGATGAAGTCTGATTCAGTATCACTTTGTACAAACGTAACAATCCAGCATTAAATTCATCTCTGGAAGAGAATGAAGTTTATCATTATCAAGCACCTCAAGCACAAGATTATATTTCATAGAAGAATGTGATACTCTTTTTTTTATTATTGAATTTAGAAACCAAACAAATAATAGCTTGTTGCCTGTTCTTTCAAAAACTAGTAGTTGTGGAAAAAATGGACAGACCAAAAAAATGGCTCAACACCTTCCTCATGACATTCTTCATCACATTTTTACGAGCTATGCATCACTTGATCAATATTTAAATGGTCTCATGCTTGTTTGTAGCCATTGGTATGAAACAACAAAATACGAAAGGTTTTGGTTAGTAACTTTGGACAAACTTCTCTGCACTGAAATTCAAGCTATAAAAGATCCTCGACAATTCGGAGGAGAACAAGTGCAACATTTCCCATTCAATGAACATGTTGAGAGGGTGTTGGCCATAACTTTCGAGGCCATCGGTAGAGAAAGAGAAAGATATCTCAAGAAATTGCTGAATAGAAGGCAACATTTAATTATCGACATGAAACCATTCAAAAAGAGGAAAGAGCAAAATAGAGATATTTATGGAGAAACATTCAAGTGGAGAACTGTTCAGTTCATCAGAGAAAAAAGAAGGAGAATTATGGCTTTGGAAATGGTGATAATGGCAATGGAATTTGAGAGTGATGTTTTGAATGAGCAATTATTCGAAGCAAAGTGGAATGAAATTATTGAATTTATTCGTGAAAATGGAATTTATGATTTGAAAACTGTCTCAAATTTGAGAATTTTACAATCATCTACAACTATTTTTCATATTCTACTGAAACAATGGAAGATACATTTTAAAAATCAATTTGTAGATTCTAAATGTCTTGAGAAATTTATTCATTTCTTCCTTTGTGAATGTAATTTAAATATTTCTCCCTATGTAGATCTATTGGTTAGTATGGAAATGAATATTCAACGATTAAACAATAAGGTATTCATCAAAAAGCTAACTAATGAGGTGAAATCTAGTAGAAAAACAGGAGTACCACCAAAGACATTATTGTTATTGATTCAAAATTGTAACATGTACCGACAAGATGAAGCGCAATTTATAAGAATATTTATTGAAATGTTGAAAAACAAAAAACATTTTCATGATCAAATGGTTAATCCATATCTTAATCAGTATTTAGGATCGGTTGTCCCTAGTATTTTCTGCATAGAACTATATTTAAAGGATTTGAATATCACTCAGTGCAAAGATTATAAGCATTACAATATGGTAAATTCTATCTGTAGAGACATAGAGTATGTATATAGTGAGGAAGTTGTGAAAATTATACAGAGAGCTCATTCTGAGTTTGGACTAGGTCTAAATATTCCACTTCCTGAAAGCTTAGTTCATGAAAAAAACAAATTGCCACTTCTTAAATTCCTGATTGAAAATGGTTCAGATGTAAATTCACCTCCTCCAGGAACACTTTATTGCTATGGATATACTTTGATTCAATATATTCGACAATGTAGATCAGGTAGTTCAACAAGTGATGAAATAATTTATCTAGTCGAACACGGTGCTGTTCTCCCAGAGGATTCTAATAGTTACGGCATAAGAGTAGATAATGTATTTGATGCATATTTTGATAGAGAAGAAAAGTATTTACCAACCTTAAAGTTTCTTGTTGAAAAATTTGGAAAGAGATTAACAAGTGGAACTGAGTGGTTGATGAATATTCACAGAACGCGGAGTAATGGCTCAACAATTGAAGGATTTTGTCAAGTTTTAATGTATTATGAGAGTTTGGATGTTTTACGTGATTTACTTAATAAGGGAGGTTTTCTTCTACTTGTGAAAATCTACTGTTTTTGGGATGAATATTATGCAAGGGAATCAGATGTTGGGAAAAAGAAAGAGTTAAGGGAATTCCTTAAAAGTAAGCTTGACATTGTAATTGATGATACTCTTATAGAAGTTTGTATTGAGGATTCCAAAGAAATCAATGAAGAAAATGGTTTCTATTTTCCAAACGATGACGAATTTTAATAATATTTTCAAATAGCATTCATTACAATGAAACTCTAATCGAACAAAAACATAGATGAGCACGTACAAATTCAATTTTCTCCTCAAAAGAATCAAAAAAAATGCAAACACACCAATTCACCACCGTTTTGACCCGATCACAAGTGCAACAATGTCTAACCTATGAAGATGCCATGCTTGCTAATAAGAATTTATTCATTTCCGATCTGAATAAACATTTAATTCCAATGCGAACTGTCATGGAAATTTCAAATCATGGACCAACTTTGTTCATGCCATGTTATTTGAAAATGTCAAGCCATGATGACGATCAGCACCATTTGGGATTAAAAATTGTATCAGTGAGAAGTAATAATCCTGTTAAATATTCATTAGATTCTGTGAATGGAACAATTTCCTTGTTGAATCATGAAAATGGGTCTCTAATTTGTTTGATGCATGCCAATGATATTACTGGAGTGAGAACTGCTTGTGGAAGTGCTCTTGCAGTTGAAAAATTATTAAACTCATATTCTGGATTCAGTTCAACAGTTGAAAGAATCTATGAAAATTTAGGAATTATGGGATGTGGAACTCAGGGGAAATGTCACATGTTTGCCATGCTCAGAATTGCAAAGAATGTTAAAAGAGTAATCTTGTGGAACCAGACAGAAGAAAGAGGAAGAAATTTAGTTAGAGAACTAGTGGAGAATTTCAAAGCTTCAGAAGATTTACCTTTCAAATTTGTGGCAAGTGAAAGTTCTCAACCTTTGGAAGATTCACATTCGACAAGAATTATTGAAATATCTTTCAATTCAAATGCCAACCAAGTTTCTAACCAATCAGATATTATCTGTTGTTGTACCAATTCTTCAAAGCCATTCTTTGAAACAAATCAAGTAAGAGATGGTACAATTATTACATGTATCGGATCTTATAAGCCATTCATGCAAGAAGTTGAAAGCCAACTGGTTACCAAAAGCAAGGTAATTGCTGATTTGAAAGAGGCAGTATTGGAAGAATCAGGTGATTTGATAATTCCACTGCAAGAAAACTTAATTTCACACGATCATATTCAATGTGAATTGAGTCAACTGATACAATTCACCTCAGAACAAGTGAATGAAAAATTCCAAATTGGAAAGGATATTATAATTTATAAGAGTGTAGGATTTGCTGCTCAAGATTTAGCAGTAGCTCACCAAATTTATCAACGAGCACTCTCTCTCAAAGTTGGTCTTTCCATTAATCTAAACGAATAAAACTCCAGTAAATTTACACGTGTAGTAAACCTTTTGATGCAACCTTGTTTATCAAATGTAGTGTGTTTAAAGCTATCATTTAAAGCTAACTCATTCCTCTAGAAATCACGCGTGATTTCTGGGAATTGAACACACGCATGGTGGTAAGACTGTGCTATGGCACCCTTATCAAAATAACAAAATCTATTTTCATGCAACACTTGTTGGGTGCAGGAAAGGAGTCGAGAGAAGGATGCAGTGTTGCACTCTAAAAAATCAATAAAGAAGTGTCAATTCTATTAGAAAACGAAAATAAAACAAAATGAAAAAAACAACCACTTTCAATTACAGCTCTTCACAAACAAGCACCTCTTCCGGTGTTGGAGTTAACATGAATTTATCAGAATTTGGTAAATTATTAGGTGGCCAACAACCAACCCAACCAAATTATCAGCAACCACAACCAGTTCAACCAATTTATCAACAACCAAATTACCAACAACCACCACAATCGTATCAATACCCACCACAACAATATCAACAACCAAATTATCAGCAACCACAACCATATCAACCAGTTCAGCAACCAAATTATCAACAACCAGGATATCAATATCCACCACAACAATATCAGCAACCAAATTATCAGCAACCACAACCATATCAACCAGTTCAGCCATATCAGCAACCAATTTATCAACCAACTTATCAGCAACCACCAGTTCAGCCAACTCAACCAAAAAAGCCAACTAAAGCTCCAACTCAACAACCAAAAACGTCAACTCAACCAAATTATCAGCAACCACCAGTTCAACCATATCAACAACCAATTTATCAACAGCCAACTGCATTTACACCACAAGTCAGTAGTACCAGTGTTTTAGGTAAGCAAATGATTGATGCATGTAAGAAGAATGCATACACCAGTGACAAATTAAAGACAATTACCACTTATGCTTCATCACAATGTTGTCCAATCAGCGTTTCTGAGCTCAACACCATTTTGAAAATGTTCTCATATGTTTCTGACAAGTTGCAAGCATTGTCAATTTTGAGTAGCTCAAATAATATTGGACCAATGACCACTGCTCAAGCAGCTGAAATAATGAAATCTGTTTCCTATGTCAGTGATAGAATGAAAATATTGGAATATATTGTGACCAGTATTTATGACAGAAAGCAATCAACTGAAACAATTACCAAAATGTTTTCCTATTCATCAGATCAACAAAAAGCCAGAGAGTTATTGTTAAGTAAATAAATTGTTAAAAGTTACTCGCAATCCCCTTAATGATTATTAAGGTAGTATTTTTACAAGTAATGTAGCCCGTCTAGCTCAGTCGGTAGAGCGCAAGGCTCTTAACCTTGTGGTCGTGGGTTCGACCCCCACGGTGGGCGATTTCATATTTTAGTTTCGCTTTTTGTTCTCTTTTATTTATTTTTGTTCTGATATGAAGAAGTATCTACAAATAACTCATTTCTTTTTATTATTTCAAAAACTATTTAATTAAAAAATATTTGAAATTAAAAAACATTAGTCTGACTCCCAGATTTCACTCTCTGATAGCTCATGCTCAGTTCTGCAATCTGACCATCCTACAGTGTGAAGGCTATGATTTGCTCAGTTATCCTGCCTCAACCGGTTCACCTTTCATTAGGACCCTAGTTTCTCCTTATTCATGGGGAGATACTATGGTCACACCGCTATTGGTCAGACAGAACATCGTCACCATATTGCTAACAAAGGAATGAGTCTGAAGAACCATCCCTTTGCCTGACGCTGTGGCAGAGAACCATAACAGCTACCTCCCTACAGTAGCCCAGCTTATCTATTGGGAACGATCAGTCGTTAGTTGAATGGATGGATTAAAAAATAATTACAAGCATTTGGTTTTTAAAAATAAACAATATTAATTTGAACAATCACACAGATTGAGTTTGAGGAATATTGCAAGTAACAGTGAATACTAATATTAAGAAATAAAATAAGTTTACTATTTTTGATCTAACAATGATTGTATGGTTTGTCTCCTCTTAGAAAACATTTCCTTAATCTCTTGTATTTGCTTTTGTTCTTCTTCATCCATATTATTCAATTGTCTCTTCAATTCATCTACATTGAGGGCAGAATACAACTTTTTAAGTTGTTCCATTTCCTCATTATTTACTACTTTTGGTGTGTTATTTTCAACTTTTTTAGGTTGATGTTTCACCATAGTTCCACAATCATCATCATCATCACTGTCATCACTGTCAGTGCCACTATCAGATGAAGAATCATCCTTCTTCACTGGTTTCTTTGTTATTTTTGTTGTTCCTGTTTGATTATTTGTAGGCTTGTGTTGGACTAATGTGTCATATCCTTCATCAGAGTCAGAATCACTGTCACCAGAACTATCCGTATCAGTTTCTTCAGTATCACTTCCATTGTTATCATCATTATCTTCGGCCTTTTTCTTGAAATAATTAAATCTTCCTCCTGCTTCAGCAAATATTTGATTCATCTTTTCAATTAATTCTTGTAAAATTTTAGTTGATTTGGCTCGTTGAATAAATTTGTGTTTAAGAAGATTTTTAGATGATGGTCTTTCAGCTGGATCTCTTACTAAACAATAAGCAACAAAATCTCTAAATTCTTCAGACCATTTTTCAGGGTTTGAAAGTGTTGGTGGAGGTCTGTTTGGAATCATGAAAATTGCACGCATTGGATGAATTCCATGAAGAGGTGGCTTTCCTTCAGCCATTTCAATGGCAGTAATACCCAGTGACCAAACATCAGCAGTTCCGTCATATTCAGTTTCTTGAATTACTTCAGGTGCCATCCACTGTTATAATAATAATAATAACAACACGTTAATATTATTTAATGAAGGTAATAATGTTAAATATAAAACAGTTAAAATCATTAAAATACTTACATAAGGAGTACCTATCACTGTTCTTCTCTTGGAAATTGTATTATTTAATTGTGCACTAACACCCTAAAGAAGAAAATCGGATCAAGTTGTAAATACAATGTATACTTACGAAATCAGCTAGTTTTACATCTCCTTCATCAGTGAGAAGAATGTTTCCTGCCTTTATATCACGGTGAATCTTCTTTTGAGAGTGTAAATAAACAAGACCTTTCAATGCTGATGAACAAATAGCAGCAATTTGTGGTTCAGTCAACATTGGTCCAAGAACTGTAAGTAAATCCTGCACGGAACCTCCTCCACAATATTCAATAGCAATTTGGAGTTCTTGATCTTGTTTGTATGCTCCATAATAATTTACAATATATGGTGATTCACAAGCCTTTAAAATGTTAATTTCCTTCTCAACTTCGGCAATATCATTTTCAACTGGTACACATTTCAATGCATAAATATGACCATCGTTTTTATTCATCACTTTCCAAACAACACCATATGAACTAAGTATCATCATAGTAAAAAAATATTAATTTATAATAATACAACATTGTTTATATTATTAATAATCTAATGAAAGAGATCTCTTACCCTTCTCCCAACAACTCTAATCTTTGATACACAGTGTTGGTATCAACTCCCGTTACATATAATGAAGACATTTTTTCTATTATTGTTCTCTCTTTTCATTTTATCTAAAGGATAAGAAGACAAATGATGATGAGCCAATCAGAAGTTTTCTCGCAGGAGAGCATCACCCACTCTGTTTATTAAATAGATTAACCACTGTCCGTAAAGGGTGATGTTGTGATTGAGGGATTATCAAACGGATACTTTGCAATGTGATAAATAGGCATTCGAATGACTTTTTTGCTGTGATGTTTTGTAGCATCCCAAAATAATATCAGGAAGTTGAATAAATATTTAATAGTGAACTGATTAGCAAGCAATTTTTAATTCTAACATGATGTGCTAAGAGAAGTGCATTGAAACTCATAAAAAGATCAAATCATCTTATAAATTTCTTCTTTGAAGGTGGATTGTTTTAATAATAAAATAACGCAATTAATATTAATAAATAAAAATGAGCAGCAACATTGGAATACCTATCAAGCTTTTACATGAAGCCGAATCACATATAATATCACTGGAAACAAAATCGGGTGAACTCTACAGAGGAAAACTTATTGAAGCCGAAGATAGTATGAATGTACAACTTGTGGATGTTACTGTAACACATAGAAATGGCCAACAATCTGCCATGAATACTGTATATATTAGAGGAAGTAAAATTAGATACTTTGTTTTGCCGGATATTCTTCAAAAAGCACCAATGTTTAAAGTTGTTGATTCAACTGTAAAAGGTCAAGGAAGAGGATATGGTTCTCAAACTAAAGTACATAGAGGTTCAGGACTTGGACTCGGATATGGTGTCGGTAGAGGAAGAGTTACAGCTCGAGGAGGTGGACGAGGTGGATCATCTAAATAATTTCATCATTATATTTTACAATCATCATTATCATCAATTTATTTATTCTTCAATGTCTGCTCTCTAGATCAATGTGTATTAATAATAAATCATCACATCAACAACTAGTTCTCAAATAATGGATGAATAGTAATAATTTATTGATCATTTAGCTGGCTTTCTTGCAGTATTAGGAAGACTCTTCTTATTCTTCTCTTCATTCATTCTGTCAATTTCTTTCTTCTTTTCCTCTTCAAGAGTTTGTTCCTTCAAAGCAATAATCTGCTTTTGATTTTCAACAAAGCTCTCTTTCATGGATGTGGCTAATGTTTGAAGCTTTTGCTCTGTTATTTCATTAACAAGCTTTTCAAAGGATTTTGATCTTTCAGCTCTTTTCTCTTTGATTTGGGCAATAAGCTTTTCATTTTCTTCCTTCTCTTTTGCTTCTCTGTCTTTTCTATCAGAAGGTGATTCTTCTCGTTTTTCAATCTTGAGCTCGGCTCTAGGGGAATGCTCTTTTTGAGAAAGAATACGAGCAAGATTTTGCTTAATGTACTTTTCTCTTGCTGCTTTTCCCTTATCGGCATGTTGAGCAGTTGTAGTTTCCCACTCTTCTGTCATTTGGTCAATCTTTTGCTTTTTAAGGTTGACTTCCTGGAAAATAATATTAGGTGTTGTGGAAAACATGTCCATAGAGTAGAATAAAGTACTTGCTGAGCTATTTTCACATCCTTCCACGTATTGACTTGCGAGTAGGACTGGTTTGTCTTGTTTGGTTGGTATCTTGGGAGGCTCCTTTTTGGCTTTTTGAGTTGTTGCTGCAGGTTTCTTTGCTGATGCTGGTTTTTTAGCATCCTTTTTGGCAATCTTAGTATCAACAACTACTGGTCTTTCATCTTCGAGCTTGAGATCAGTGAGTGAAGTGTTATTTGCCCTTTCTTTCAAATATTTTTGAAATTCAATCCCAGCATTCTCAAGTCTGCTCTCAAGATATCTCAACGATGTATCTTCATCTATTGCACAGACAAGTAAATATCCAATTGCTAATGTTTTAGTACTTGGAAACACTACCAAGTTGGAGACTACAATCTCACTTTCATTATCAAATGTTTGGAATTCCAACAAAGATGTTGTACTATCATTTTCAACTTTAAATACAGACAGCTTAATAGGAATACTCTCACTAAGGAGGAGCCTAAAGCCCAAGTTGGCCTTCTCACCAGAATCAACTCTATACCTAAATAACTCTCGTTCCTGATTTGTGAAATATCTTCCCTGAAGTGGTAAAGCTTGTAAAGAGAGTGACTTGGCTACATCTAAATCGAAAACATCATTCTCTGATATTGTTTCTAAGGAGTAAGTGGTTGCTTCTAGATCTCTGTTAGGGCAAGCATAGCAGATTAGAGAATATTGCTGAGGACTTGGGAACAGTTTCACAGGGAAGATTCTACCATTGATTGATTTCACAACAGCTGTAGTCTCATTGTTAACAAGCATTAGATGAGTGAAGGGAAGAATGGAGATATCATCCACCAGTAATCGAGCACTAAATACTCCTTCCTTATCAATTATTAATTGGTGGCTAGAAAGGTTTTGATAAATAAAAATAGTACATTATTCAATACTTACATGCTCCAAACTTTCCACTCGTTATTTTTGTGAGTCGGAGATGATAAGGCACCAGTTCTTTGTATGGATTGACTGAGTTTTGTTGTATAAATATCTTCTTGTTTACCAAAAGTTAATGGCTTTTCGCTAATAAATTCGACATATTGATTCTCAATATTCGTAAATCTTATTTCGAAAATGTCAAAATCATCTTTACATGGAAGAGTTACAGGGAGGATGCTATCAAACCCAGAAATTGTAAAGTCATAAATTAGTTTGCTAGGAGTTAGTTTCTTCCAATTACTGGCCTTTTGAATAGACACTTTTGGCTTTACTTCATCCTTGATTCCCATTACCCGTACGAATAACCTAGATGTTTCTGTTACATAGAAAACAATTGGGCTAGTGGTGGTCACATGTTTTCCAAGGAAGGCAACTGTTTTAAATTGTGTAATTTCATGTGCAACATATACGCAGTCAAAGTAGTCTTGCAGTTCTTCCAAGTCAATCCAAAAATCTTTCATTCTTTTTTCAATTCTTCTATCTTGATAACAGAATCCAATTTCAATTTCAAAATCTGCTGTCCAAATAGAAGAATTCTTGTAAGAGTATTTTCCACCCCAAGCAACATCATTTGAAATAATTCTTAGTAAAGTATGACCTTTGAATACAGAAATATCCTCAATTCTGAATAAATTATCTTTTTTAAGTCCTTGTGATTCTATATCTACATCTTTTTTACATTTTAAAAACATTAGTTTTCTCTTAGTTTGATCGCAATCCATTGGTGCCCTACAAAGATATTTAACTAAACTGAAGGTAGATTTCCATTCCTTGTGTGATTGAAGGGAAAGTGTCAGAGGAGAGATTACATCTAGAATACTTTCACATGAAACTGGTTGCATGGAAAAGTCAGAAAATAGGCAAGAGAAGCACCACAGAGGATCTGTAAATGCCAAATGTTCTTCTCCATTTGAAAGAGCAATAATTCCTTTCAAAATTATTGAAGGCCAGAATTCATCATAGGGAGAAATTGGAAACATTATTTTACCATTTGCATCATGTGGGAGCTTATCATCTACTATTACAATTCTTTCTTTTCCTTTGTAACGAAGTTTAATGTAGTATCTTCCCCATGGTGAGATATCAGGTAATACATCACTACCTGGTCGTTTTGGCCATATTCTTTCCCAAAGATAGGATCCAAAAGGAATCATTTCTTTGCATTCCTCAATTTGGTAAAGAGCTGAAACGAATGCCTTGGTCCACCCTCCTTTGTTAGAAATGTCAAGAACTTTGGTGTATTTTTCAAAGTCTTCCACAACAATTTCTTCTTCATCACAATCCAAAGTCAATTCTTGTTGAACAGGAACTGGTTCCTTTTCTTCAACTTTTTTAGTTTTTGATTTAGTTTCGGGAACTGAAGATTTTGGCGGTTCTTTTGCTTTTATCCTCTCGTAGTAAGGATGGGCTGGGAAGAGATCTCTAGATATCCTTGGTTCCCATTTTGATTTGATTGATTTCCATTCCTTGACTTGAGAAGAAAATTCCGAACATTTTTCGTTGAACACTATTTCACTAGAATCCTTTGCAATAACATCTTTAAATGCATCCTCTGTTGTAGACCCTTTTTTCTTACTATTTGATGGAGGTCTCTTATTTGTTTGAGCAGATACTTCTTCAGGATCTCCCAATAATTGTTTATCCCTCTCCATTAATTGTTTTAAAACTTCCTCATTCCACTCTGGAAATACTTTTTCCTCATATTCACTACTGGAGTATATCGTATCGGAGAGAAGAGTGATCTCAACTTTGTCATTCTTTTTCCCTCCTTTGGATGGTGCTTTCTTTGAGAGTGAGGGTGATTTCGACATTTTTTTATAATCTTATTTAAAAAAAATCGTAAAGCGTTTATAATTTTAGGCGCCAAAAAAACTTTCTTCATTTGATGCCCCATAGATGCTTTGTTTTTATTTTATATTAACAATGTGAATATTGGAATGGAAGAAATGCTTTCTTAGCTGCAAGATGCTTGTGGTTTTACATTATCATAGCGGTTATGTTGTATGTGGATTCGGCTTGAGTCACAGTTCAAACCTCTGCTGCCCTCGTTGTCTATTCTCTTCTCACCCTTCCTATTTTGATAAACACAAGGCTAAACGATTACAGAGATTTTACATTACCCGAATACGAACAGATGCATAATGGTACCATTTCAGTTCATGATTGTTTATTCTTTCACATTAAAAAATGTCTGCAACAATAACATCAGCAGGCAATCATTCCCTTCAGATCACCATTCCCTCCTATCAGGTGAGGAATGATTATATAGTCTATCAACTTGTCCTCTCTCTATTCAATTCTACAACTTTAGCCGTAACAAAAGAAATAACATGCAAGAAACGATATTCCGAGCTCAGAGATTTTCATACCGATGTTGTTTGCTCTCTTTTACCAAAAGATAAACAAGCAATTCTCAAGTTTCCTGCAAAAATTATGTTCGGAAATATGAAGAAGGAAACTATAGAGAAGAGACTAATGCTTCTCGAACAATACTTTTCATCATTATTGTCTGTTTTAAATTGGGATGCAGATAAATATTCAGAGTTGAGAAATGCTATCGTAAAATTATTCGAATCTACTGGGACGCCCTATGTGAGCAAACAAACAAATAGTTTGATGGATAATTCTTTTGAAGAAAAATGTTATAAGGAATTAACTCATCTTCAATTATTGTTAAATGATTCCGAGTGTTATTGGCTTCCTTTTTGTTCACCTTTTAAATATGCTAGGTCAACTATGAGTGTAACAACAAACATTTGTAAATTAGAACAACAAGCTGAAAAGGTGATACAGAAACTTTACAGTGCAATGGATGAAAAAAGCCTTCTTTTAAAAGCTCAGAAATTTGTAACTAATTTTGTGAGCAAAATGCATGAACTGACACTTAGCACTGCAACTCTCTTCAAGGTTCTACTCAATATGGAAGAAGCACAGGATCAGGAAAATTGCATTAATGACATAATTAATCAAGGAATACAACATTTGGAGGAAGCAACCAGAATGAAGAATGTGTTGAATAGAGATTATTTTGAACCAATGTGGAAACAAATTACAAAGGGAGATCTCAGCAAGGAAATCGTAATGGATTTTTATTTAACTTTGGTATTGCTTGGAGTAAATCCAAAATATAGATCGAGCGATGTTCTACTTGCGGCCATTGATTTAGATGAAGAATTTTCAAAGGAAGCATTAGAATATAACAATAATTTCATGAATAGACAAGCTGGATTTGAGGATGAATTTAGCTATCTCAGTTTTGCACTTGATACTGATTCACAATCTACCTATGATGAACCTGCCAGCAAATATCATCAAGTGGTTTCGAATATTTGGAATCAACTCGATATTAGAGTGGAAACAAGTTCGCTAGACAAGTTAAAAGACAGATTCGAAATAGCAACAGAGGAATGTGAGAAAAAGACTTCTTTTTACATTGGATTATCACAAGCTCTCATCAAGGTATCAAAAACCATGTTGGAAATGAGAGGGAAATTATCACAGACAGCTCTTCTTAATGTAATTCCTGAAATCAAATCAAGTTTAGAGGAAGTGCAAATAGCTCTTATTAGAATCCAGAAAAAGTGTGATGGATTTATTGAGCAACAAGATTTACGAAGTAATGGCAAGTAAAAACTCCGATTTTCATTATGATAAAAAATGAAAGGTGGCAATCTCTCAGTATCTAAATTGGATAATGACAGATACACTCAGCCACCAACAACACGATCACAACACACCATCTATTCAAGATCATCAACTCTTTTCATCATCATTCTAATAATTATTTTATTAATTTCTTCCTTCTCGAGTCTATTCGTTCTCTCTCAATCGAACTATTGTAAAGATAAAACCTATCGATTCATCAGTGTTGTTCCTGATGAAGGTGATGCAACCAATTCATTCAGTGGTGATAAATTAAAAACCTCCATCTCTATTGGCATTGATTATTTACGGGCTCAGGGAATTTTACCAACAGGAGTTTCCATTGAAAATGTTTTTGTTGTTACAAAGAATGATTTATCGGGTGCTATTGAAAAGATGAGGAATTTAATTATGGTCAATGGAACAAAGGATGAAAGATATGTGGGAATTATTGGAGCGTAAGTTTTTAAAGATGATTAATATTGATGATTATTAATGATGAATTTGTAATCGGAATTAAATGATTATATTCATTGATAATGATAACATCATGTGGAGAATAGTTACTACAGCTATGAATCTTTGACGATTGCTTATGAAATTGCCTACGAATATCAAATTCCAATGATTTCGTATGGTTCTTCTACGTCTGTACTTTCGTATAACAGATGGTTTTATAGAGTGTAAGTTTTAGGAAGAATCAGAGATTATAATTGATTAATAGTATTCCATCTTCGTTAGCCATGACATCTGCAATGGTGGAATTTTTATATTCTTTGGAGTGGTCAACTATTTCAGTTTTGGCATCAAATGAGGTTTATGGAGTTGATTGTGCAAGGAATATTCAAGCAACAGCTAAAGAAATTGGTATGACCATTGATAATGTATATTATTTCAAGGTTGGTGATCACCAAGAATTAGCAGATCGAGTTACAAAAATCAAAGAATCTGGAACCAAGGTGATTGTGACAATTATGACTTCAGATACTGATGCCACTTTTCTATTGGGAAAAATTAAGGAAATGCAACTCAACACTGAGGGATATATTTGGATGTTTGATGAAACTTTTGCCTATCAGCCTGGTATTTCTGCAAAGAATGTTTCACTCACATCTGATTCACAGGGAATGTTCTTTGTGGAATTGAATTCTGGGTTGTGGTCTAGTGATTTGTACTTTGTTGGAAAGTTTATGCAACAATATAATTATTCGAGTGTGGAAGAGACCTATTCACAAATTCAAGCTTTTGATGTAAGTATTATTAATGAAAATATAGAGTGATGTTAACGAATTACAGAGATTTGCATTCGACTCTGCTTTGAGTTTTGGTTATACTATTCGTGATATGTGTCAAAGTGGATTGGATCCAACTCATGGTGTTGCGATGGTTTCCTCTATTGATCAAGTATCATTTATTGGAGCTAGTGGAAAAGTTTCGTTTGACTCTTATGGAGATCGTTTGGGAGTTTATTATTCTGTAAATAATGTGGATGGAAACGAGGCCACCATTGTTGCTAAATGGAGCCAACGTGAATCTATAGTTTGGGACGAATTTTTCTATGTAAATAGAACTCTCAGAGTGCCTTGGGGTAAAATCACAAATGTTCAAATCTTTTTGAATTCACCCCTTACAGGAAACAGATGGTTTTCAATTCCATCAGTCAATCAGGTACCACCAGAACGTCACAGTCATACCATGTCTCTAGGAATTACAACAAATAGACTATATTTATTTGGAGGTAATTCTCAATCTAAACTTAATTTTGACATGTATTCTGATTTGTGGAAGTATGATTTTATCAGTGGACAATGGTCTAAAATGGAGGCTCTCGATGGATACTCTCCAAAGGGTAGAGAGGGCCACATAATGTGGACTGTTCAAGCTGGTGTCTATAGCACGGATGAAAGAATCATTATATTTGGAGGAAAGTCAGGTTCTTACACAGATGACATGCTCGAATATTCTACTCTCAGATCTCAGTGGAGAACAATTTCTCCAAATTCATACAAGCCATTTGCGAGATACTCAGCCAAGATTGCTCAGTACAAAAACAAAGTCTACATGTTTGGAGGTTTGACCTATAATGGTGTAAGAGATGATATGTGGATATGGAATAATGAGAATTATCAATGGAGTAAGGTTAACCAGACATCCTCGGCTGTTTGGCCTTATGGTAGATATTCTCACTGTATGTCTGTTTATACATACAATGGAAATCCGTATATTTTACTTTTTGGAGGAAAAGGTCCAGCTGGTGAACCTTTATCTGACATGTGGCGTTTTGACATGACTCAAGAAACTTGGGCTCAAATAAGTCAAACAGGAGATGTTCAAGGAGCTGTGTTTGATTCTACATGTGTAGCCACTGATAAGTATTTATATGTATTACATGGAAAGACTGTAAAAGGAAGTCAACAAATTATGTTCAAGAAGGTAATGAGAGCTGACTTGCCGTTCACACAAACATCAGTCAAATGGAAAGTGACAGAGTCCAATCTCAGCGATCCTAGGTCAAATGTTGCTTCTGTTTTCTTTTCCAATTATATTATTTGGTTTGGTGGTCTAGGTCTAGATTATGACTTTAATGATTTTTATTCATTGAATGTCATTAATCAAAAGATTGTTAAAGTGAATAAGAACTTTTTTGCTCCTAGCCCTGTAGTAGCTCACACCATGTCTACCTTAGGTGCATCCCTTTACTTATTTGGAGGATATATTGGTGATGACATTCCTTCCAATCTACTCTACAAATATTCTATTGCATCCGAAACGTGGTCTATTGTCGATACTCAAACTAAACCATCACAAAGATCATATCACACCCAAGTGACACTTGGTGATCGTATTTGGGTGTTCGGTGGTATTGAGTCTTCATCAAAAGTTTATTCTGATATTTGGACCTTTTCTGCCAGTGCTGATTCATGGACTCTTGTTGAGCCTAGAACATCTGCAGTACCTATAGCAAGATATAAGCATGCAATGACAAGAAATGAAACCCATTTGTTTGTAATTGGTGGTAGAACTCAAACAACTCAATTGACAGATATTTGGGCTTTTGATACAGAAACGAAAACTTGGTCGAAATTCAAGCAAATTATTACCTACGCCTATACAATAGATTGCTCTGCAAAATGGTTCTCTGCAGAAGAAACAGGATCATACCCTGCTATTTTACTATTTGGTTGTCATGATTTTTCAGGTACGCCAACAGCTAATTATTACAAGGTTGAGATAACTGACGTTAACAATGACCAGTTCAGGCTATCATACAGTACATTGTTTAGAGAAATAGAACCTAGGTCAGGGTTGGTAGCTGTCAAGTTATCAGGATTCAAATCAATGATATTTGGAGGTAGAATGGATCAAGAATTGTTTAATACCTTATTGCTTGTTGAGGGATCTACTGGAAACACAAGTGTGATTCTTCCTCCATTGACTGAGCATGAACTACCTTCTGCTAGAGCCTACCTTTCCTATTCATTTATTGGAAATTCAATTTACATATTTGGTGGTGTTGGTGCACCAGAAGGAACTGAATTCATTTTACCATCTCTTAGAAATGGTGACATGTGGAAATATAATATTGGCAATGTTTGTAAAGGCAAAGATTCTACCAATTGTTACAAATGTGGACCAGGAACTTATGAAACCTATGGAATGTGCGAATTTTGTCAGCCAGGGTCATATAATGAGCAGTATGGAGCCATTGATTCATGTACAGCATGTCCAAAAGGATTTTACAGTGATGTATATGGAGCAAATCATGCTCAGTTTTGCCTTCCTTGTGAGTATGGTACCTATTCTGATAAGCCAGGAAGTACCTATTGCTTACCTTGTCCAGATGGAGCTGTTTGTCAACTTGGTGCTATCCAACCAGTCTATAACTATACAAAGATTGCTTACAGAAAATCAAATCAACCAGATGCCTACTTTTCCAAAGAAGTGGAGAACAGTAATGCTATCAAAATTGAAGCTGGTATTATTGCATCAATTGCTGGCTCTCTTATTCTGATAGTGTTTTTCTGTTGGAAAGTTTTTAATATTCCAAAAGAAAACTGGATCAAGAGAATGGACTTTTTCTTTACTGAGAGACACAATAGATTAATGGGTACAATGATCAAAAGAAGATCAATTGTTGGAGCTTGTTACAGTTTTATTGTTTTGGTAGCGTTCTTGGCCTACATTATTGCACTTGTTGTCCCTTACTAGTAAGTACAATTATTTCGAATATTTTATTAGAAAATTTTATTTTAGCAATTACGGAAATTATGTGGAAAACAGAAGCTTGGTTCCAAACCTTGCTTTGGATGACGAATTCAAATCAGATGCAGTGATTAGCCTAAAAATTCTAGGTTTTAACGGTCGGTGCACTGAGGGAAATCAAACAATTATTGACAAGCCAATGAAATGTCAAGAGAAGCTGTCCATATTCCTGGAATCAATTGATTATGACAATTCCACGAAAGGTAGTAATTTCGAATATGATTGTCAAATTGACGATGATGGAGCTGGTTCGAGAAGTTGTATTGTTTCTATGAGATTTACTAATTGTGCATTTGCCAAAGATAGAAAAACAGCAACTATTGGTATTAAGGTTGGTGGTAGTAATGCATTTGCCAATGGATATGAGTATCAAGTAGATTTTGCTTCTGCCTACATTGATGTTTATATGCCTGAAAAATTACCACAGAGATCAGTAATTAATGGCACAATTTACTCTGATGATAACACCTTCTTTAGAGGAACCAAAACTCCAACCCAGGTCAATTTCCAATTAATTCAAAACAGATACACAATTCCATCTAAAAATATTAAGCAAACAGGCTATGTCATTGATTTCCAAGATCAGTCACAGGGAGACGTTGTTGAATCTCTATCATTTAGTCACGAAAATGGCCTTTATTTTGTGTTGAGTTTTGAAAAGCTATCCACAACACTTGAATTAGTTCTCTCTGAGAAGAAGGTTATCTTTGTCTTTTTAACTGACATGCTTGCTTCACTTTCAGGTATTTTCTCATTGACAGCATTGACCATGTCAATAACTGAATTTTTCATTTTCCACTATAAGAGAATTAGAGCTAATTTGATTGCCTATAGAAAGAAACATGCCAGTATGGATACCAACTATTTATTGGACGAAGTAGTACTTCAGGGAACTGAATATCAAGCAATGAAGAAAAATCTCAATAGACAAGACGAAGCATTCTACGATGACATTACAATAGCCAAAATTTATCACAAGAAGGGAATGAGAAGAAATGTTGTGTACATTCCTTCCAATGCTCTAGAGGATGAAGAACTCATCGATGCTAACCAACATGAACTAGTCACTGAAAAACCACCCTCAACAGAAACCTACATGGAAATGCACGAGAATGCAGACGAATATGCACCACCAGTTTTAGCCAACAACCGATCTGTCTCAATTTTCTCCAAACGAAAGAAGAAGAATTCAAAGTCTGAACTTGCAGAACCATTCATTACCGAAGAGGAAATGGATTTGGATGATCTTGTCAATGAGCAAGACAATAATTTCTCACTCAATGACATCAAAGGACCACTCACATCTTCAACCACAGCAGTACCTTACTACAAATAAAAGACTTCAATTAGTATACTGCATCGTGCAGGTTCAATCTCAATATACTAATTGAGAATCAACTGCACTTTACAATGAGTATTTAAATTATTAATTTAGAAATTTAAAAAAAATGTCATCGTCAACCTCTGCTGTTGATGCCAAGCAAAATTCAAAGGCATCCGAAGAAGAACGACATGATCAAGTTTCCCTCGGAGAGTATTTTGTTGTGTTTACCTTTATGGCTTTCTCTCTATTGATACATTTGTACTTACCATTCCCAAGTACCTATGTTTTCAAAGCCTACTTTATTTATTTTGTTTTCCAATATGCACTGGCTAGATTCTTACCTGGTACTATAGTAAAGGGTCTGCCTTTGGAGGATGGTACTGTGTTGGAGTATAATTGTAATGGACTGCAAGCTTACTTGATTACGTTATCTTTGTTTTTGGCTGGTGGACATGTTGGTTGGTGGAAGTACTCAATTGTCTATGATCACTTGTTGGAATTTGTGGCTGTTACTAGTATTTTCCATTGGTGTTATTGGTCAATTGTTTTTATCAAAGGAAGAATGTTAAAGAAGAGAGAATATAATGATGGATTAATTAGAGAAGTTTGGTTGGGTGCTGAAAGAAATCCAAGAATTCTTGGAGTTGATTGTAAATTATTCTTTGATGGAAGACCAAGTTTACTCACATGGGTTGTTGTTGCATTCTCATATGCATCAGTTCAATATGAAAAGTATGGTGCCTTCAGTACTCCAATGCTTATTTATTTAATCTTTTCATTCTTGTACATGTTGGATTTCTTTGTAACTGAGAATCAATTCATTACTGGATTCGAAATTTATCAAGAAAGATTTGGATTTATGTTATCTTGGGGTAACTTTGTTTGGTAAGTAGTGACTATCTCAATACTCAATTGACCAAATTATTTAGGATGCCATTTGTCTGTACTGCTCAAGCTTATTATCTTATTGAGTGGAGTGAACTTCCAACATGGGGAAGCATTGCTGTTTGTCTTTTGTGGTTATTTGGTTATGTTGTTGCTAGACTTTCAAATGCTCAAAAGGATAAATTCAAGAGAGAACCAAATGCTCCATTCTTGGGTATCAAGTCAAGGTATATTGAAACTCCTGAAGGAAAGAAGGTTCTTACAAGTGGATTCTGGGCATTGTCTCGTCATCCAAATTATTTTGGTGAATTGGCAAACTCACTTTCATTCGGATTGATGTGTGGATTTGATAAGGGCATTTTCCCTTACGCTTACAGCATTTTCATTTGGACCTTGTTGTTTACAAGATACGAAAGAGACCACAGAAAGATGGCTGTCAAGTATGGTGCCTCATTTGACAAGTACTGTAAAGAAGTCAAGTACAAGATCATTCCATATTTATACTAAATTCAATCAACTTGGGTTAAATTGATTCGTAAAATATTTTTGTTGAAATTTATTGCACCATATCTCCTCACAAATGGACAAATGGTGACTTGGCTCTACTGGGATACTTCCAATTTTGTTTAAACTTTTCACCAAAGCAAATTACGTTCACTCACAAAACAAGTTCAATTCACCCAATTCATCATATTCTACTTCAGTTTCTTCACAGACCACTCTTGGCTTTGGATTCATAAAGTTTTCGTATTTTTCAATGAAAGAAAGTAGTCCGTTGATATTCGAAACCGGTTCACCCCAAAGTTTAATCTCTTGCTTATTCGTTTCCTCATATGAAATTGAATATTTCCTTCTGAAAACCATTCTCCCAGCAAATATTCTTTCATACATAAAACTTCTACTCCAACTCCTTGTTCTGCAAACATGTTGAGCAGTTAAAAATCTTTGAATAAGGTTTACAATTCCAAAGTCATCTCTCATGTTGTTGTATACATAATTCCTCACAAATACAATGCTCTTTGGATTTTGTATAAGGGCTGTTTTTACGAGATCCTTAGTTAGAATGCTTGAATTGACGTATTTGAGGGATTTTCCGTTTTGTTTGACAGCTGCCAAGGCTATTTTATAATCACTCTGTAATCTATGTGAAGCATCTCTCAAGTTTAATCCATTCAATTTAACACATTTCTTTACAAAATCCCCATTATCCCTTAGTACATCATCCCCAAATCCAAGAATGGCTAACTTTCTAATAGAACATTCAACTGCCACCTCCAAAACTTCTATTTCCTTATCCAATGATGATAAATACAAAACCTCTCCTCTCGTCTTCTTCATTATACTCTTGAACAATTCTTGATTCTTACTAAACAATTGCTTTACAATAATTGCAGTGTCATACGAGCATCGATAGAAAACACTTCGTGTTCTCTTTTTCTTCCGAAAACAATCATCAATATCTCTGAAGAATTTTACAACCTTTTCCATTCCCCAATTTTTGTATTCAACAACTTGATGTGATTCTTCTTTGAAATTGTTTTTCATTAATTGAAAATATTTGTGATGATGATAAAATTCTATCAATCCAAGTGATTGAGAATCGAGTAGGCATACAACTGGTATTGCTGACATTTTTTTTAAAGAACTTAAAGTTCATATTTCATTACAACAAGTTTACAATGAATATAATCATTCTTGGGGGCCAAAGACTTCGGAAGGACATGGTTTCCTGAACTGTTTGCATAAATGTCATACGACACGATTCCTGATACTTGTCATTTATGAAATAATCAAGAAGGCTACTGAATATTGGCCACAATTGCAAATGATTATTGCCATACTTGTATGTAATGCAACCAGAAATATCTCTCCAATAAATATGTCAATGTATTGGGAACTGAATCGAATACCAAGCTCAATTTGGCCATTTTTAGAGCCAAAGTCCTGTTTGTATTTGTACTAAATAATGGCGGGCCTCTTGCATAATTCCAAATACACATTAGCACTCTTTTAAGGTAATGAATATTCGATTCATCATTGCCCTTTTCTTTAAACGCATCATATGGAAAGATAAACAAACAACAACTTGAAAAGAATGCAACAAGAATATCAACCAACTACCACCAACAGCACTACTCAAACAAAAGACGAGAAAATCGTCAACAACACTACTAACCCACCACTTCAAAGTGCGCAATCTCCAACTTTCATTAGTACTAGTTTAAAATCTTCATCATCGGTGGAACAATCAAATAGTAGAAGAAGTTCTGTGGATTATCTGCGTGAGGTAGCTGAAGTGGGTCAACAAGATTTAAATGAAAATGCCAGCCGTCAAACTGATGCCAACACTCTTATTCAAACATTTATAGACATGGTAAACATGGAGGATGAAAATTGGAAGAAGAGGAAGAGAGACCCAAGCAATAATAGTGAAGAAGCAACTACATGCAATGTTGACCAACATGAGCATGCATGTTATGACCAGCATGCTATTTGGGATATTATACCTCAAAAGTTTGCACATGTAAAATTGCATGCACATGAATTACCTTCAACTGAGTTTTGTAAGATAATGTTTCTGTATGGATGGGCCTATTCAAAGTATTTGGTGCATACAAGAGAAATGAATGCTGGAATCACCCAAAGCAAGGTATCCTCGCCTACCTCACCAGTTCTATCGCAGGATGGGTCCAGTGACGATTCAACTTCAAATATTGTTGAGCCTCCACAAAAGAAACTAGCTCGCAATCCCAACACAAGTAAGCTGGAATAAACCTAGACCAAAAATTTTCAACAAAGTAAAACAGTTGCTGACGGACGGGATCGAACCGGCGACCAATGGCTTATTAGACCAACGCTCTACCGACTGAGCTACGCCAGCTGCACGAGTCTTACTTTACTTAATGATTCCTTATATATTATCACAATTTAACAGGTAAAAAAAAATTGAATTAATTTGAATTTATAATAAATTAATTGAAGTAAAATATTTCAGAACAGTTAACGATCGTATGGAATGACCAAAGTTTGGTATCATCTCCAGCACGTTTTTCTAGAAATATTTCTTCTTCCCTTATTAGCTGTTGTGCTCCCACTATTAAGGAATGCATAGAACCTAAATAAAACCCCAACCAATTCTCAACAGCTAGCCGTTTTCACTATTAATAAATATTCTATTATAATTTGCATAATATTTGAAAATAAAAAAACACTGTGGTAATTGCACACTCACCTCCAATTATGGGCTCAAATACCTCAATGACAAGTGCAATGGCCAAGTCCATCATTGCTGGTGAGACTAGTATTAGCACAATAATTAATAACAATGCTAATCAAGAAGAAGAACACCATCAACACTCAGATAAATCACTGAGCAAAGAATCTCAATGGAGTAAGTCTTCTCCTGCTCTCAAACCACCAAGGCCCTATCGTTCCAGTATGAAAAGGTCTTCAAGGTCCGTGCCCAATAAGATGGATGCAGAATTTCAAAAGGTCAAGCAAGATCAACAAAAACAACAAAAGCAAAAAACTACTCCCTCATCTTCGAATGATTCAAGTCCTAGCACCATTTCATCATCACCTTCATCATCTTCAAGTGCAACACCAACCACCTCAACTGTTGGTGAAGTTCAAATTCTGGAAGACCAAAATGCCAGCACTAGCAAACAAACCAATGTGAAATCAAAGAACAGACCAAATGCAATAACCTATGCAAACTTTCTGAATCATTCACATACACTCACACTAACAGATGAATCCATACAGGATAGATATTTTGATAGATATTACCCACCTCTGCCAGCAGATGTTGAGGAAAAACTCAAAGTTGTTGATAAGAAAGCACGTCCAAAAACTGCCAATGCATACGTTAAGGCAAAATCTGCGAGTAATCTGAAAATTTCTGCTCCCTCTTCTTCCTCAAACATATCCTTAATAACCATAACAGAATCCTCCTCTCCACAAAACCATGATAACAATATTAATAACAACAATAATGGTAATAACACTCCTCTAGTGGCCAAGCCAATGTCTCCAATAGTCTCACTCTACAGCAAAACCTCATCTAACAATCAAAGTGCACCAAGATCACTAGCAAGAAGCAGTTCTCATTCATTTGGCTTAACAAGCTATCCATCATCAACAACAAGAACAGTTTCCCCATCCGCCAACAATAATAACACCAGCAGCTCAACCCTTCACCCACATCATCATGCTCCTTTGCAAAGAAGTTCATCCCATTCAATTGGACTCTCACACAATAATGCTACCAAATCACCAACACATTCGCCTTCCATTTCTCCACACAATAATTCTCTCCAACCACATCATCATACCTTTCAGAGAAGCAATTCTCAATCAAGTGGCATGTTAACTCGATCCAATCTTCAGCAACAAAAATCACCAAGTAGTGCTATCCCACATATGCCTCAAACATTCCACAAATTACCAACTGAAGGAACAACAATGGTTGGATAAGTTTTGGGTGTTTATTGTTTTTCTTTTGCCTCTTTCACTCTCTTGTAAAGAATTTTGAGAGCATTTCTTGCAGTGATTGGAATGGATGATCCTGATTTGCCCAATAAGAAGCCAATAATTTCAACTGCGATGGAGAGTGTGGAACTAGCACTCTTATTTTGCTTTTGTTGGATTTGTTGGGTGATTTTCTCTTGTGTGAATTCATCTGACATTAAGGCTGCAATGTCAACTTTATCCAAAGTCAACATTCTGTAAATAGCAGCCCCTAGGAAACTAATAGGAGGAATTTTACTCTTCGATACAATCCACCAATCTTGAAAAATTAATAATCAAAATAAACAGTATAAACTTACCAGCAATACGAACACGAATAGTTCCTGAAGATAGTTCCAATGTCTCTATTAAAATATTTTCCTCCTTAATATTTCCGTATTCGAAACGAGCCTCTTCCAATGAATTAAATCCTTCCAAGGTGTATTTCAGTAAGGAGAGAATCATTCTAGTGCTAAGTGATATTTTCTCTTTCATAATAGTTGCAACGCTGCCATGGCTATAATATGGCAGAGTGAATGCTAAATGGTGAACCTTTTTAACTTTTTGCTTGTTGATTGCCTCTGGTTTTAAAATCTCATAAATTGGGACAAGATTCGATTTTTCAAATTCCTTCACCCTTTTCAAAGTCAAAATGCTTTCAGACAAATTTCCTTCTGCCTTATTACCTTTAAAGTTCAAGTATTTGATGGCAATCTTTCTAGTTTCCTTATTAAGTTGCTTTTCTTCAGCTAGAAATGTCATAGAAATCAATTCAGCTGATTGCTCCTTATCAGATTTAAGTTGTCTTGAAATTTTATAGTGGTCAATGCTTGATATTAAACTAGATTCGTTGATTTCTTGCTTTTCCACTCTTTCCATCATCTTGATTTTAATTGGATTGGACATTTTGTGGAAATCATGCTCAGATGGATCGAGCTCAACATAATCTCTGCAGTCTGTATCAAAGACATTAATCAGCACATCATTCTTATTAATAGAAAACTTTTCCTCAAGCAATAATAGGAAATCAGAATATCCACACTTATCTAACATTGACATTTTCTTTTTTGTGCCATTGAAATCAACAATGAAAACAATATTATTATTCGATGTCTTCTCAAGTGTTTTCATATAAATTGAAATTGGAGAGGAGTTAGTTCCAGTGAGGAGGAGTTCTATCTCGTTTTGAACTTTGAAAAATTGTTTTTGTAAACCGATCGAGTTGAATTGAAAAGTACTAAACTCCTCAATAGCACTTGCATGCATGATTGCAAACTCCTTTTCCTGTCTGTTAATAATCTGTGAGATACAATCAAGTACCAGAAGTGTGCTTTTCTCCTTTTGCTTTTCATCATTTTCACTCGATTGGATAACAGAAATTCGTGAAATCAAATACCTAAATACAATACCAGTAGCATAGCTAGAGAGAATGAACAGATAATGTGACCAGTAGGAACAGAACTTTGAGGCATCGATGAATAAATTTCTCTTTGTAAAGAAAGAATCATAATACACAGAGTAAAATTTTTGTGGAACTCTTTCCACAATACCTTTCAAATAGCTCAGAAAGGAAGCCTTTGTTAAATCATGTACAGAGGTGTCTATGACCATGTCCAAAAACCTTTCCATTAAATCACGTGGGAAAACCTCAAAAAATTCCTCAATACCAAACTCTTCAAAATTATTAAAAACAGAAAAGGTTATGACATATAAACGTGATAACTCGTTAGTAGTGTTCCCTAGCTCTTTTAACAACAATTCAAAAAGTATTTTAGTTCTAATAACCAGTTCAACCTTGAGCTCTTGTATGGCGTATATTCTTTGTGATTTGATACCACATTCATAACAGGCCTCTTGAAAATCTAATCCCCTCTGCATATGTTTGTAAATATTTAACATGTTCAACACTATCATAAATACTACCTCTATATTATCTCTCAAATCTAGTATGTACTCAATTTCTTCTTGACATTTCTCTCTTTTCTCTAATGAATTGTTGAGATTGAGTTGAATTTCAAGTAAATCTGAAACTATTTCCTCCAATGATAAGTGATAACAGAAAGTTAGATCAAGTACAGTGTCAGTACCAAATCTACATTTCCACAGCATGTTAACTCTTGTTTGAGTTTCAACAAAAGGTGAGGCGTATTGTGATTTGTAATATGTCAAAACTTCATTCCTGGCCATGTGGTGAACAATTTCCGTTCCTTCAATTCCATCAATTTGTTTTTCTTCATCTGGAACATCGTACAAGTTCACAAACCTATCAATATTGATAGCAGTAGAATTATTAGTGGTGGATGATCCGATCTCGACTGAACTAGATACATATGTTCGAGGAACAACATGTCGTCCATTATACAGCATTTTTTTATGATTGAATAGTTATAATTAGTTTAAATCAATGATGATGGTGAACTTCTATGCAAATGGTGGGGTTAGTATTAAAAATTTGACAATAAAGTTTGGAAATGATGGGGTTAGTATTAAAATTGGTGCAAGTTAATATTGGTGGGGCACCGAGTGATGAAAATTGTTGTTTTTTTGTGAAATGATAAGTGATGAAGTGACGAATATCGAAAAGATCCAGTGAATTTCCAAAGAACTTTGCAGAACAAACATGGGCTATGATTTCAATAATCAAAAGGTGTTGCATTTGGCAAATCAACCCACATTGCATTACAACAACTGCCTTTCGAACAAGAAGGAAGTTATTGGAAATGGAGAGGAAATTCAAGGAATGCATGAAAATGAATTATGTATCAAATAAGATTAAATTATCAAATAAATTTTCCAATCGATTCATTCTGGCATAATCCATTACAAATCTGATAGTCTTAGCAAGGTAAACCATACAATAATTGTAGAACTCCACAACAGAGGAATGTGGAGTTTTGGCTTCCTTAGTAAAATCTTAGAATAATTCTGTATTCAATTGAAACTGGTTGAATGTTGTGCATGAATGGTGTTGATGATTAAATCTTCACCTTGCACCATCTGGCAGATTAAAGTTGCAAATTAAAAATAGCATTGTTGAATATGATAGATAAAAAGAGATGATCTCGAAGAATCTTGTATTATCATAACAACAAAAAAGATCGCCAATATCCTTCTCTTTCAAAAGGAAAGATTGTTTTAATAATAATATTGAAAGGATAACAATTTAATATTTGATAGAAACATCCATCAATAACAATTTTAAAAATTTAAATTTGAAAAAAAAATGAGCAAACAAAACACCAAGAAAAAGACCGAACTTGAGAAGGTCACCTTCACAAATTCTACACCACTGGGTGAAAAGAAGGACGTTCAATCCATTGAAATGCCTGCTCAATACCATCCAGAATTTGTAGAAATGGCTTGGTACGAGTATTGGCATAAGAAGGGATACTTTACTGCTGATGCCAACGATACAACAAAGGAAACATTTACTATTGCTTTACCTCCACCAAACGTTACAGGATCTCTCCATATTGGACATGCTCTTACTGTAGCTGTTCAAGATGCCATCTGTAGATATCACAGAATGAACGGAAAGAATGTCTTATATATTCCTGGTGTTGACCATGCTGGTATTGCCACACAAGTTGTTGTAGAAAAACAATTAGCCAAGCAAGATCCTCCAGTTTCAAGACACGAAATCGGAAGAGAAAAATTCGTAGAAAAAGTCTTTGAATGGAAGGAAGAATATGGTCAAAAAATTATGAACCAACTTAAGAGAATTGGTGCTTCTTTGGATTGGACTAGAGAATGCTTCACTATGGACGAAACACTGAGCGTTGCTGTCAAGGAAGCTTTCATCAAAATGTACGAACAAGGAATTATTTATCGTAAGAATAGATTGGTAAATTGGAGTTGTGTTTTGAAATCAGCTATTAGTAACATTGAAGTCGACAGTGATGAGGTTGAAGGAAATAAGCTCTTTATTCCAGGCCATCCTGAAAATAAGAAATACGAATTTGGTAAAATGTGGTCTTTTGCTTACAAATTTGAAGATCAAGAATTTGCCAATGATGAAATTATTATTTCCACAACTCGTCCAGAAACAATGTTGGGAGACGTTGCTGTAGCTGTCCACCCAGACGATCCAAGATATAAGAAATTCCACGGAAAGACTTTGATTCACCCATTCCTTGAAAGAAAATTGGTTGTTATCACTGATAAGGAATTGGTTGATATGAATTTTGGTACTGGTGCTGTCAAAATCACTCCAGCTCACGATCCAAACGATTTTGAATGTGGTCTCAGACATAATTTGGAAATGATCTGTGTTTTCACTGATGATGGTAAGATCAATGAAAATGGTGGTGAATTCAAGGGTATGATGAGATTTGATGCTCGTTATGCTGTCATTGAAGAATTGAAGAAGAAGGGTCTCTACAGAGATGAAAAGGTCCACAAGCTCGCTCTTAAGAAGTGTTCTCGTTCAAAGGATGTTATTGAACCAATGCTCAAGCCTCAATGGTATGTCAAGATGGATGATTTGGCCAGACAAGCTTGCGAAGCTGTTCAAAATGGTACTTTGAAGATTGTTCCAGAAAGAGAAAAGACTACTTGGTTCCACTTTTTGGGTGCTGAAAACGTTCAAGATTGGTGTATCTCAAGACAATTATGGTGGGGTCACAGAATTCCAGCCTATCTTGTCAAGATTGCTGGTAAGGAACATTTGAGTGCTGATGATGAAAAATGGTGGATTGTTGCTCATGATGAACAAGAAGCTAGAGCTAAGGCTATGGAAAAGTTCAAGGATTTGGTTACTTCTGAAAGTGATATCATTTTACAACAAGACGAAGATGTTTTGGATACTTGGTTCTCATCTGGTTTGTTCCCATTCTCTCCTTTGGGTTGGCCAAATACTGAATCTGCTGATTTCAAGAGATTCTTCCCAACTCAAATGCTCGAAACTGGTTTGGATATCTTGTTCTTCTGGGTTTCTAAGATGGTTATGATGAGTTTGAGTCTTACTGGTGAACTTCCATTCACTGAAGTTTTGCTTCACGCTATGGTTAGAGATAAGGAAAATAGAAAGATGTCTAAGAGTTTGGGTAACGTTATTGATCCAATTGACGTCATTGAAGGTATTACCCTCCAAGAAATGAATGACAAGCTCAAGCAAGGTAACTTGTCAAGCAGGGAAATTGAAAAGGCTGCTCTTGGTCAAAAGAAGCAATTCCCTGAAGGTATCCCTGAATGTGGTACTGACGCTTTGAGATTCACTTTGTTGAACTATACTGCTCAAGGTCGTGACATTGCTTTGGATATTTTGCGTGTCTTTGGTTATCGTACTTTCTGTAACAAGATGTGGCAAACTACCAAGTTTGCTTTGATGAACTGGACTGATTTCAAGTCGGAAGGTATTGAAAACTATCCAACTGATCTTTCTAACTTGACTTTCAATGACAAGTGGATTCTCAGTAGATTGAACAAGACCATTAAGGCCTGTAACGCTTCATTCGAAAAGGGCAATTATGACTTTATGACATATACTCAATCTTGTTATGATTTCTGGTTGAAGGATTTGTGTGACCAATATTTGGAAATGATTAAGAATGATATCAAGTCTGAAGATTTGAACAGACGTAGAACTACTCAATTGGTTTTGTACACTTGTATTGAACAATGTTTGAGATTGTTGCACCCAACTATGCCTTTCATTACTGAAGAATTGTGGCAAAGACTTCCAGGTCACTCTGCTTTCCCATCCAACAGAGAATCCATTATGATTTGCCCATATCCTGCACCAGTTGCTGCTTGGGAAAATGATAACGTTGAAACTGAAATGAAATTCGTTATGGAAGTTGTTCACGCTATTAGATCACTTAAGGGTGCTTACAAGTTGACTCCAAAGCAAACTCCTGAAGTTTATATTATTACAAGCTCTCAAAATGATCTCTTGAAGAGTGTTAAGGCTTATATTGAAATGTTGGCCTTATCAGGAAATCTTTACTTTGATGTTGAAGTTAAGGATATTCCAGCTGGTTGTGGTGTTGAAGTTGTTAACCAATATTGCGAAATTCACATGATGCTTAAGGGACTCATTGATATTGACCAAGAAGTCAAGAAGCAAGAAAAGAATAAGGAAAAGCTTGTTAAGGTTCGTGACTCGCTCATTGAAAGAACTCAAACAGAAAAGTACAAGACCAACACTCCAGAAGAAGTTAAGAATAATGACCAAATCAAATTGGAAGGTTATAACCTTGAACTTGCCAAGATTGACGAAACCATTGAACGTTTGAAGAAAATGTAAAATCTTTTAAGTTATTAAATCAAAAAATTCATATATCTCCGTAATTACATGTATTGAATTGCAATTTGGAATTTTTGGATAACAATTAATTGTTGGAAACAATATATTTCCATTTTTATTTGACGCTCTATTTTGGTATTCGGATTCAATCAAAATGTGAAGAACAGATTGAATTTTCTACAACTCGCAATAATAGAAGCGTACAAATTTGTCCTTACATGCAGCCGAAGCGATATTAATACATTTCTCCAACATTACTTGCTTGATTAATTCAACACACAAAAAATGTCTAATTGTGAAATCATCAAATCTCTCGTATCGGAATGCCAACAAAACAACAAGGAAGAACCAACTAAGTGTGCATGGGCTGTTAAAGCTTTGGATTTGTGCACAAACAAGACAACAATAGAACATGAATTGTCTGCTATTGAAAAAAGTTTGGAAGAAGGACCAAGAGTACCACAAAAGAAGATTTGTTGCTCTTGTCCCGATATCAAAAAGATTAGAGATAGTTGTTTAATTACACACGGAGAAGAAAATGTTGAATGTAAATATTTAATTAGTGCTTATAGACTTTGTCTGAGGGATCTCGGATTTACTAGAGAGCAAGTTAAATTGTAAATAAATAATCGAGTATAAATACAACATGATTTTCAAATTTTCTGATTTATTATATACAATTAGAGTGATTATCCTGATTTGAACAGAAGAATGGCAACTTGCCCTAAGTAAAAGTAGATAAAATGTTTAGCTAAACAGATTTGAGTTTACAATAATTCGAATCAAATACTTACTTTCATGTGTGACATAACTTCCAAAGTTTCTTCCAACAATACAATGCCATGTAGGGTTATATTTCTTATCGAATTCCTTCTTTATGTGAGCAGCAATATCCTTTTCAATATTGAATTTATCCAAGGCTTGAGAGGCAACATCAACAGCTTCACGTTGCATGTTTTCTTCCATATCAGCGTTTTTAATGACAGCCTTCTTACTTTCTGATGACATCTTTGTTAGTATATTGAGTTAGTTGTTGTTGTATTTTTTTCTTTGTTGTTTGTATTGAAAATTATTGTAGTTGTCTCAGTTTAATATATTTCAGAATTGGCGCCACTTTGTAGTTGACAAATGCAAAATTACTTTCGGAAATGAGTAAAACAGATTGTTGGCGCCAAACTACTAGTCATACAAAATCAAACCTTATTCAAAATTATTAGATTCCGTAATAAAATTCGAATGTTGGTTATTATCTACAATTAAAGTTGTATTATTGAATGAGACATTTCTTCTTAACACTTCTTTCTAGTGCTTCCATTAAATCTTCTCTCTTAACGCAGACATCATTGAGACATGCCTCCTGTGTAAACTCGCTGTGAAATGGTAACATTGTTGGGCTAGGTTCTGATGTGAGATTGAATACTTTGTAAAATGAAAATCCAATATCTTTGAGTGATTGCTCAATTCTCTCTTGAGAAACGAGATGTGGACCACTTCCTAAGGAATTTAATATTACAAGGCAGGGAAATTTGTAGGTCTTTTTAAGTTCCAAACAGTATTTCAACCCATTAATCATGTATTGGAATGATTCCTCATTATCTGATCTACAAATGGAAAGTGCACTTTTAAATTTAGGTGTTTGGGGTGGATCAGCATTTAAATAATCTTTTAAGGTGTTAACTTTAATTTCCTTAATAGAAAAAGTCATGAAAAAGTCAACACACACTTCGGTACGAGTATCGACAATGTCTGAATCAGGATTAGTGCTGGGTGTGGAGCTACCTTCAATCATTGAAACAATCTTGTGTTTTTCACAACCATCGTCTGAAATCAATCCACAGTCATAATAGGTCATTATTGAGGCAACAATAGAAGATAATATTGGTCTATAACTAGCTCTCTTCTCCTTTACAGCCTTTTTAAGGAGAGAATTGTTGGCATGACAAAGACCAGCAAATAAACTTTTCATATTTCCTTTGAAATGTTCATCAATAAAGTTCTGATAATCCTTCATCCACTGATCATCCAAATTAAATATTTGTTTGATTGCCATCCTCCAAAATCTATTCAGCAAATTCGTCATCTGTTTGTTTTTGCAATAAACCAATTCCAATTTACAAGCCATTCCGATATCATTGGTCAATAGGTGCTTCCTCCAATTATCTTGAAACACATCACAAAGTAGGAAATCAACAATAGACAAATGAATATCTTCTGGCAGATCAAAGAAAGTCTTTTCCATTATTTTTTTATTGTGATGATGAACTTTGATTGTTTAGTGCGATAATAGGGATTGTGTTCATCCAACATGATCAATCTAATAACCCAAGCAACAATATCAACTAAAATTTTCGTTTCTCAAATCTTGATAGATTATGCATAATCTCTATTCATTTGGGATGATGAGGTGGCCTAACAAGTTGAACAAAACAAAGACGAACATACAGCAAACAAGTTGGAAATGATCAGAAAAGGTAAAAAAAAAACTCTTGCTGTACAGAGAGTGCACAAAGCCTTTATTTTGTCGGTTGCATCAACTTGTAAAACTTCATCATCAACATCACAACAATATTGTGTGTTCTCTCGTTCAACAAATTATTACGACCATCATTCTTTTAGAACAGTTTTAGTGGTGCTATCAATATATTCCAAACTCACCATTGAATAATTTCACTCACAAACCGCCGTTTTTTCCTTCCGTTAAATTTTTCAAATTTAATTTAATTGCAAACGGAAAAGTAATAAGAAAAGGCATTTTCTCTCTTTGATCATCTTCATCATTTTAGTAGTAATAAATATTACTTGAGAATGAGTGCCTCATCAACAACAACACCACATCTAATGTATGATGCTGTACCAGTTTTTACTCCAACTATGGAGGAGATGATGGATTTTACTGGATACATTGAACGAGTTGTGGATCCTGCCTGTATGTATGGTGGTATTTGCAAAGTAATTCCTCCAAAGGAATGGAAAGCCAATAGTTATAATATGGAAGATATTGATTTTGAAATTGCAACACCTATCAGACAATATGCAGACGGAGCAAAAGGTGTCTTTCAATTATATTTAGAAGAAAGTAAACAAACAACATTTAAAAGATGGTACAAGTCTGTTACCGAACGTGCTCCTCCAATACCAGATAATATAACAGATTTAGAAGAACAAGTCGATTTTATGGAGAGAAAGATTTGGAAGAATATTGCATTCCGTGCTCCTCTCTATGGAAGTGATTTATATGGTTCATTGTTTGATGACCCAAAGACTCCTTGGAATTTAAATTATCTCGATTCATGTCTTTCTAAAGTATTAAAAAGACAAGGAAGTATACTACCAGGTATCAATGCACCATATCTATATGTAGGAAGTTATAAATCTTGCTTTGCTTGGCATTGTGAAGATTTGGATTTGTACAGTATTAATTATATGCACATTGGAAGTCCAAAGGTTTGGTACACAATTCCCTTCCCATATAAGAAACAATTTGAAGAATTAGCCAAAAAGTACTTCCCAGAGCCATTTAAGGGTTGTTCACAATTTCTCAGACACAAAACTACAGTAATTTCACCATTCACATTGAGAGAGGTTGGTATTAGAACAACTCGTGTGACTCAATTGCCTGGTGAGTTCATTATTACACTTCCTGGATCATATCACCAAGGGTTTAATTGGGATATTAATGTTAATGAGGCTGTAAACTTTGCTACTAGGAGATGGATTGATATTGGAAGAAATTGTTTAAGATGTACTTGTGATCCTGACACTGTGAGAATTAATTTGGATGGTATTGAGGAATATCTTGATGCAGAAGAGTCTCTACATGTACATGCTGATCATGCCAGTATACTGCCTCATGAACCAACAGATATTCTCGATTGTGATCCATCAACACTCCAATACTATGACCCTCAATTTGCTATGGATCCTACAGATCCATCTTATCCACTCTTTTTAGCAAATGCAGGGCTAGATATTGCTCCTGTTCCACATCAAATGCCAAATCCAGGAATGATTTCAAAATACTATGACGAAATGAATGCATCCTACAGTTATCCATATAATATCCCAACTAAAGTTTTTAATCATGAAATTGATATGCCAATGCTTTCCAATATTAAGAGTGAGTTTGATGATTTTCCAATTACAGAATATAAGGTAGTCTCAAATGATGAAAAGTGTATCAAGATTAAAATCACAACTAATGGAGCTTTGGAGGGAGTAGAAGAACAAGAAGAGGAAGAGGTTGAGGAAGAGGATGAAGAAGAATATGTACCAACAAAGAAAAAGAGATCATCGAGAAAGAAGGTTAAGAAGGAAAAGAAATCATCCATTTCGAAACAATATAAAACTAGGAAGTCAACTACTACCACAACTGCAACTGCTGTTGCAACAATTACCACCACTGTAACTCCTCTTACTTGCTCCACCATTTCGAAATCTCATCACCATCCTCTCTTTGCTAGGTTTTTCTCTAGGTCCAGACTTTTACGAAAATAAATTTAGTTTTACTCAACCAGATTTATTTGAATATTTTGCAAGAGTGGATGCTTAATAATAATGGTATCTGTCTCTAACTTAAAATTAATATTATTGGATGAAAGTTGGTACTGGACTTGATCTAAACTTTCCACTTCCAAAACCATTCTACTCAAACCATAAACTCTATTTGTTTCACACACTTCACTTCTATCACGACAAATTACTCTCAATTTTGGAGGTAATATTGATGTGTTTGGAGCTATCATCTTGGAGAAATCCCACAAGTAATGTCTATAAGGCTCTATGACTTCCACATTTTGGGATCCAAATAATTTGATAAATGTTTTCAATCCTTCCACATCTTCTCTGACTGCTGTTGTTTGGAATTCAATTTCCCTACAAGACTTGATTTTGAGGTTTCCTAATGGGAAGTTTTTCAATTGCCACATATTTCTATTATTTCTTACGTATTTTACATTTTTTTCGGTAACCAATTTCATTACTAATTCAAAGAATGGATGATAATTAATGGTATATATTCCATGATTCTTAAATGGTTCATTTCTGTAAATATACTTTCTGTAAAATTCCCACATGGTTCCAAATAAAAATGTTTGTTTAAATCCTATTATCTTTTTGTCTTCCAATTTCAGTTTTGATAGCATCGACTTAGTCATGTAAAATTCATGATAATTCTTGAACTGGCTTGTGCAAATAATTCCTCTAGATTTAAGTATTTTCCTATCGGAATCTCCCGAAGCTGATGGAAAAAGTGAGACTCCCAATAATCCAAATGTGTGAACACTTCCAAAACTTGTGAGTAATGAGGCAATTCCATCAAGAGAGAGTAGATTGCGTTGTACAGATTGTTCCTCTTGCTTTTTTGCACCAACAACTCTCTCACCAAACAGTACAGTAAAGATATGACTAATATATCCTCTTATTTTGTTCAATCCAGGTTGTTCCACACATTGAATCTTGAAATTATTAAGAGAAACACATCCCATACGAGTTGATTGATCGATAGGGTAATTTTCCTTCTGAGAAAATGGTTGAAAACCATAAACAATCGGAAGCTTTAAATCCTTTGCAAAGAATTTAAATAATGCCTCAGCTTGATTTGAATAAAAAGTAACTTGTTCCAATGATTTCACAATAGAATGCAAATTAGGATTATCACTACCACGTCGGAGCATACTATCAATTTGTTTATAAACATAATGTTCCTCCTCTTTAGAAAAATTGGCGGCAAATTGTTCTCTCATACCCAAGACTGTCTTTTTGAGAGTTTGAAATCCCAACCGATAGGCAAGCAATATTTGATTCACGAAAAACAAGCCTCCTCCGATCAAGCCATTCCTCGACGAGGCTGCGTGGGAAGAATTTTCCAAATTTTGTTGTTGATTCATTTTTTTTAATATAATTTTAATTTTTTCAATCAATTTCCATTTCTGAAGAATTTACATAGAGAAAAATTGTTTTTTTAAATGCAATGATCAATGATGAGGATTTGGAAGGAAGGGAATGATTTGGAGTTGGTACTTATTTTGATTCGAGTCATTTCAATGTAAATAAACCATTTCTTTATTGGACATGTTTTAAGATTTTCAATGCTCATGATGAATTGCTGTTTATCTGAGAGATATAGAGATACTTCAGCAGCTTCAATTTTGATGACATTTCTTACTAATAATCGTACCAACACTCTTGCTACGCTTCACTCTTAAAGAGATCTTTGACAACACATACTAAAAAAATGGATTTCTCGATTTTGAAAAAAAATAGTAAAAAGTTCTAGTTAGAAGAACCTTAATACAACTCATTAATCGGTAATCTTACCAAAATCCCTCTAAATTCCCTCACTGAGAGTCAAAATCATCACCATTGCTCGGATGTTTGATGACCTTCTATTCACTAATTTTTAAACAATTACCTAGCCAGCACTGAAGATTTAACTAAGAGCAACGCTATTACTCAGTAAATGAAATAGATCTTAAAACGGACGAGTTTACATTTATTTGGAGTTCTCCTCCTTTGAATCATCTTGTTTTTGGGGTTGGCTGGTTTCCTCAATGTCCTCAATTTCCAAATCATCTTCCTTATGTCTTGGAGAAGCTTCAACAGACTCATCAGAAGTGAACATATCATACTCACCCTTAAAGTAAGACATGGATTTCTCTGTTAGTTTCATAGGGAATCTGTTTTCAAATTGGAATCTTGGATGAGGTACATTGAATTTGTTCTTTAGGTTGGTGTCTTTCTTCAGCTCTTCAATTCCTTGCTCAACATAATTTACCAAAACATCGGCAGTCATTTCCCTCCTGAATATTTCCCTGTTTGTATCATTCTCAAACACAGCACAAATAAGGGTTGGGAATAATATTTGCTTGTTTTGGTTGTCCGAAAAATATTGGTCTGGTAATGAAATTAATCTCTGTAGAATGGTTGGGTTCCTTCCATTGTGATAGTGGAGCATATCTTGATTGGATTGATTTTCCAAGCAGAAATATCCAATGAGAAGAATAATTTCATTCAAGAGGTCTGGAATGTGAATTTTAAGATTGGATGCAATAGCAGAATCATATACAATCAGTGTTGGATCATAGTTGACGGATTCTATAAAACTCAAAAGGAATCCAATTATGTGGAACAATTCTGTTTGGAAAGTATCTCCCAGAATTTTCTGGATGAAATCAAGATCAATGCATGCCAAGTTGTTTAAAATTCTAAATGCTAGGAATGTTATTCTGAGGGCAAGGTCATTGAGTTCTGGTTTGTTTTTACCTCTCAAAGGTCCACTAGCAAGAACAATAGTTGATAATACAGGTAGGACGTCAATAACATTAATTGATTGGAATTTAGCGATGAGGTTTTCAATTTCTGGTCCCTTTTTTTGAACATAGACAGGTAAATGTCTAAGTTTGGCATACGTGAATGTTGTCATCACTCTGATAAGCTCCAAAGATTTAAGAATGAAAGAAGATCTTTCTTGTAATTGGAATTCATCAACATAGATTACATGTGATTTGATAATATCCAATAGTTTGGTACTGACAATAAAGTCAATCAAGTAGTCTTTAAACATTACTTCCACTTCAACAATCTCAGCAGAAGGTGTTTGCAATAGTTTGGTAATAATTACCACCATCATTTCCAATTCAGCAAGTGATGTGGGTTGATTACCTAGCTCAATAGTTGCTTGTAAAACTGAGCAAATTAGGTTGTTAGTATTAATGTAAATTAGATTATCCTTAAGCTTGCAGAGAGAATTGAGTGCCTGAATGTAGGCAGATCTTTCGTCTGCATCCTTGGCAAGTGCCATTTGAGAACACACACAATCCAAGGCGCCTTCATCTCTGAGAGATTCCAAAATATCAGATCTACTAATTCTAGATAAAGACAAAAGTGCTTGGATGAGTACATCAGATTTAGGTTGATTCTTGATGTTTTGTACTGTCTTTTTGAAAAGATTTGATTTCGGTTTGGCTTTTGGTTTGATTTGAATGAGCTTTTTCTCCATAGCTTCAAAGGCTTTGGTGAATTTTTGTTTGGCTCTTTTGAATTTCTTACTCGATTTCTTATTTTCGTTAGTGCTATCCTCTTCAGCAGCAACGATTGGAGATGGTGAGACAACATTATATTCGACTTTTGGTGGGGATAGAGCTCTCTTTCTAGCTTCTTCAACTTTCTTCAAGTCAATGGATGCCTTTGCCTTCTTAGTTTCTATAGTTTTAGTCTTTCTATCCTCAGCAGCTTCAAGCTTTTTCTCTAATTTTTCTGACAAGTGTTGTGTAGAGAGCTCGGTTTCCTTCTTGGTCTTTTGGATCTTTTTTTCATATTCGACCTTTTTGCTGATTCTTTCAGCAGATTCCTTCTCTTTTTGCTCTTTAATGAGTTCGACTTTCTTCTCTTTAGCCTTAATACTTTCAAGGAAAGTTTGTTGGCGTTCAATTTCTAATTGTTGTCTTCTCATCTTGGCTGCTCTCTCCTTTTCTAGATCCTTAGTGCATTTGACTTTGATTTTATGTTGCTCTCTTTCTCTTCTTTCTTGGGAGGCTGTTAATTTTTGATCGAGTTGGAACTTGTTCTTTTCTTCTTCGAGAGATTTAATAAATTTGACTTCTTCAACCTTTTCGCTTTCTTTTCTGGCCTCTTCCATAACTTTCTTGATGTGTATTTGGTTATTCTTTCTTGCTCTTTCGTGCTTTTCTTCTTGTTTCTTTTTAGTTTCTTCCAGTTCCTTTTCTCGTTTTTTCAAAACTTCCTTTTGTTTTTCTGCCTCCTTTAAGAATTTGACCTCTTGTTGAATTTGTTTTGTTTGTCTATTCCATGCTGATTTGGCCATCTTTTCCTCTTGTCTTCTTCTAATGTCCTCTGGTGACAACCTCTTTCTGTTTGGGGATGAAAGTCTTTCCCTTACAGACATCATATCAGGAGAACTGGGAGGAGAGTTTTCTGGGCTTGATACAACATCTGCCCAAGCTCTTCCCTGAGTTCCAAATGAAGGACTATTGAACAAATCTTCAAATGAGGTACTGATATTGATCTGGCTAGTTGAATTAGATGGTGTTGTATCGCTCAATAATGAAGAATTAACATCATTGACAGTTTGTTTTGATAATAATTCAGAAAAATCTTTGACAGCTGACTGAAATATATTACAAATTTCAGAAGTAAATTCACTTCCATTTTGCTCGCATTCTTTAAATAAATCCTCAATTATTCTTTTGGAAAATTAAATTAGTATAACAAAATAAAATACTACACAAACCTTCTTACTTCATCAGTTGTCAATTTAGTTTCCTCAACAGGTGAAATGACTGGAACAAGCATCTTTTTAGGAACTATTTGTTTCTTTGGACTCCTGGTGATAGAAGCATTTCCAACTCTAAATGAATGAAGATTTTTCTGAGATAATGTTTTTGGAGTAATGATAGACTCCTTTTGTTTTGGAGACAAGATCTCATGATGTGCATTACTCATAAAATGTAAATTTAAATGTGGAGGTGATTTCCAAACACTATTCGAAGCAATACTATTGTCCATAAATTGATTATGATGGTCGGAAGTTGCAACACTCCATTTAATGAATTTGTAGTTGCAGCAGCATAACTCGATATTGTTGTTGTTGATGATGAAGATGTATTATTATTGTTTAGTGATGATGCAGACGGTACTTGTGTTGCAGCAGGTGAAGATGAGCCACCGCTTGGCAACTTGTCCATTTTTTTTATTGTGAAGAATACATCAGCATATTGAAAATGGAAGCCTTTTCAAGCGATTGGCGCTCAAATAATCTACAGTAATCCTTATGATTGAAATACAAAGAAAATATTTCGAGTTCCCTTAAGACTGTGCAAAAATTGTAATGAACGGAAGGCTTCGGTAAGGATTGAGGTTGATGGACCATCTCTTGTGGGAAGAATGAACATTAAGGAATGAAGAATTGATTAAATTTGGAATTTTTAATTGTTGATCATATTGTATACAATGGATCATCAATACTTTTGTTTTCGAACTGTGACTCCTATTTTTACAAATATATTAGAAACAATTTAAAATTATTAGTTAAAAAATGTCAATTCTTTCGTATGATCCCGAAAATCGGATTGAAAAGATAATTTCAAATTCTACCTATTTATTTGATAATACTTACGGATTTCAATTTATCAGCATGGCTAGTTCCTTTCGTGTGGTATGTGATAAATTCTTACAAAATAGGAAGATAATATTTTCAGTTGCACCTCTTTGGAGTCAACAATTATGCTTGTTTCGTCGGAAAAGAATTAGAGGGTGAGCAAGATTTATACTTTATCAATGTAATGGAAGAGGAAATCATTGGAACATCTGCCAATATCAACTCTGTAGTTTTGCTTGTCCAACACAAAAAGTCAAAGAGAACCAGAATTTTTATTAGAGAACCGAAAAACCATCTTTCTAAAGTTTATAATACACACAACATTGATGGAATTGAGTGGAGAGAAGTTTTGGATTTGGAAACTCTGTTATTGGATGGTGAATGGATAATTACTTGTTCATGCTCTTGGGCTACAGTAGCATTTGTTACGAGCTTTGGAAGAATTTTAACAATAGGATCCAATCATAAAGGAGAGCTAGGTAGACCTTCCACCAAGTTTGATAATGCAGGAGAATGTGAAATAGTTTCTAAAACTTCAAGTAACAAACCATTTTTTGTAAAAACAAAAAGTGGAGAATATGATTTATTGGCTCTTACAAAAGATGGAAAAGTTTATAGATGTGGATATTCTCTTGGACTTGATGGAACATTAGAAAGACTTACTGAATTCGATTCACAAATATTGGACGAGGATGAAGTTTATGAAGATATTGCCTTTACTGCTCGAAGAGGTTTTGCATTGACAAGTAAGTGAGCTTCTCATCGTTTTTAACTTTTTAAAGGCAAGAAAAGAATATTTTGTTTGAATAATTGTCAAGAAATAATAATCCCTCTCTCACCAATTCATTCTGTAACATTGCACGGTTTCCAGTTTTTGAGAGTAATTGTTAATGATAAGAAGTGCTACATTATGAAGAATAATGAATTGGTTATAGAATATGAAGCCACAGTACCTCGATTAGAAGAGCTGTATTTTTGTGGAACTTCTTACTATTCAGTTTACTATTGGCGCAAATCAAAGGAGAGTTATTATTGTATAACTTTCAAACAGAACCTTATTAACTTGACAAAGCATGAGAGGTTGACTGATATTGCAATTTACTTTCTTTGAACTGGGCTTCTGTAAATTCCAAAGAATGCACAAGGCATTTTGTTTGCTTCTGAAAAGGTGGAATCTCCATTTCTACAAGTAGCATCAGAGTGATTAATTGCTGCATTATAGAGCGAACTTGTATAATTACCAACAAAACTCGATGCAGGAGTAGTCATGAAACAGCTAGAAACAGGAACAAGCCCATCGTTTGGCTCTCCGTATTGAACCATTTGAGAAAAAATTTCCAGAGCTACACCATAATAACTCACCAAACCAAAAGGTGAACTACCACACAATCTGGCACTAATCTTTGGTTCAGAATATGAGAATATAGGATCACCCAAACACATAGGCTTCTTACCATGATAATTGGTAGTATTTGGATCACAATAATTTGGAAGTAAAGTTGCATCAGCGAGGTCTGGATTATCACCATCACAATTTCCTGTAACTTCTGCAACAAAATCTATAATTTTCTGAAGCTCATGAGGAGCTGTTTTGTGGACATATTGATAGCAGAGTGTTTTGAGATAGACTGCTGCTGGACTTCCATTAAATGGAGCTGATAAGCTTACCCATGTCGAGGTGGTCAGATCTAAGCTGCAATACCCCTTATACATAGCTGTTGGGAAAATCATATTTGCCATGGAGTGCGTGAACACTATTGTGTTGCTAATCACCTTTGAGTTGGTCTTATTCTTGTTTCCAATAAGGGCCAATTCACAATAAGATGTTTGTAAATGCTCTGAAGTCCATCCATTCTCTTTGGTATTTCTACGAATGAACCATCTCTCTGAACACAAGTCTTCAGTGTATGAATTTACTTGACCCCAATAGTGTGGCCAATCATTGAGAGGAACACCCTAGAATAATAATTACAATAAGAACAATCCCAATCTGAAAACTTACCTCATTTTTCACACCAGCTCCATGAAGGAATACACAAATTTTCTTGGTTCCATTATTTTTCAAATTAAGCTTGTATAGTTCTTTGAGAAGAGAATTATTCGACTCTTCCTTAAACCAAACTAACTTCTTATTTGCTGTTGGTACATCTTTTTGATATTGCTTTTGAGGAGTAACAGTATGCTTGACACAAGTTTGAGAAAGTATCTTGACCTTTTCAAATAATTTAGAGTCTTGATCGTTGACAGAACTAATTTCAATCATGACATTACTAGATCTAATTCTGTACGGTGTTTTCTTTTCATTCACACAAGCAATTAATGCTTCATTCGAATATTCTTGATTTAACAAATTCACAAACACTCTATCTCCTGAGTTACAACCTGCCAATCCAGACAATTGCATGTCAAAACTCTCCTTCCAATTTTCCAATTTAACAGCAGGTACAATCAGTTTGGAATACAGAACTGCCAAAGTTTTTTGAATTCCACTAACAAATCTATCACCCATTCCAATAGCCCCATACTCCAACTGAATACAGCTCTTATTATGTGGAATTATCATGAATGTTTTCTCACTTTCCAATAAGATTGAAAGTGGTGATTCCAAACTCTGAGCAAATATCTTTACCGAATCAACAAGAGCACTCTTGTCATTGAATAGTTGGAAGATTCCTCTCCATTCCATTTCATGGCGTTGGTTCAATCCAAAGTTAGAACCAGCAAAACCTTCATCATTACCACCAACAATCTTATTTGATGAAACTTGAGAAAATCTGAACGATCCCGATCTTGGAAATTGGAATGCAACATCCTCAGATGTATCTACAGACAATGCTCCAACAGCAAACTGCAGCAAGATGTGCAAGACTAACACGAGCAGGGCGATCTTCATTGAATAATTTGTAGACATTTTTTTCTTGTTGATAATCTTAAATTGTTGAGGATTCTTGAGACGAATCATCATCGTTTGGTAAGGGTATTGAGCCATCCTTTACAATGAGTTACTTGATGATGGTTATTATAAATTATCCGTTGCTAGAAGAATTATTGTTGGTGAAGAGGAAAAATTCGGTCAACTCCCCACCATGAATTTTCAATTTATATTTGTTTAGGAAATTGAAAATAATCCTTCATCCCAGTGCTGTTTGTGTAAAACTTTTACAATAACAATTTAACATTTCACTTTCGTCAACCAAAGGAGAACTTGGGTGAACAAAAACTTCAACTCTTTTACAAAACCAGAAAAAAATGCAACAATTATGTTGGGATGAATTGATTAACATTTCCTCTTTTCTTCCTCTTGGTGATTTGCTGAATTCCTTCCGTTTGGTAAATAGGGAATTTCTCTCTCTTTTCCGAGAGTTGGAATTGAGTAGGAATTTTTGGATGAACCTATACAAGAGTTTCATCTCATCCCGAATTGATTTATATAATGATTTAATTAATGAGAGTTTGGAAATGAGGGGGAGAATACTGCATTCATGTAAGGAAAAAAGGAATGGAGGGAAAGGCTTGGGAATTTTCATATCAAATCAAAAACTTGCTAATGGAATTATGAGAGAAATGTTGCATAGTTATGATTCTTATCATAATGGATGGAAATGGTGTACTGATAATAGAGATTGGTGCTATGGAAAACCATTCATCCCCAGATTTTTCCTTTCAGTCCTTTATTTCTCAACAATCATCATAATCAGCATACCAATTTGAACATGCTTATTATCAAAATAATAAGATGAATTGTCACTAGTTATTCGAAACAGAGCAACCAGCTCATTAGATCTTGAAAATTAATGATCTGGCCAATTAATACAAAAGGAAGTAAAAGTAGCTTTCTTTGTTGATTGAAGAAACCACAAAAGAGCGCAATTCTCTATCTTTATACCTGTCATTTCGATCAAATGTCGTAACGGTAATAATTTTCACAATAAAAAATGAAACTAACTGTTTCCATCATTGAGTGCAAGAATCTAATAGTTGGGGACCTAATAACCAACCTTGCCGATCCCTATGTAGTACGTTAATTTCTTTTATTGTTATTCGAAAGTAGTTTACGGAAACATTTCTAACGAACGCAAATCATCCCAACACCTTTTTTCTTCCATTAAATTATTACCATCATCATCAAATCGTCAACTTTCTAATAATCATTATCGGATTCTAATAGATTTGTACCATCAATGCTCCAGCACAAGAAATTAGAGAAGAAGAAAAAGTTCTACCATCACCCTCAGCAGTCATTTCCACTCACAAAACACTCGCCGATAAAGAAGGTGGAGTTATTGGTTCTGCCTATGGTTCATTCGCAAGTTTACAACATTTAAATACTTTACAAAATCCTTTACTAAGTAATACAGTGGAGAATATAAATCAATCACCAACTACTCCAAGAAAAAAGTCACTATGTATTACTAGTAGTTTACATCAATCGAATGAATTGGCTAAATACTATTCACCTCCGACAACTATTACTCCGACAACTCCTAGATCTTCACGGAAATTCTCAAGTAATGATTTGGCCAAAAAGAGAGCCTCTACTAGAACTATCAATAGTTCAAGTAGTGGAGGAAATACATCAAGTATTTCTGAAGATATCCATAGTGGTAGTAATGGAATTGGACACATTGTCAATGGACACAGATCTTCCTCTTCATCAGATTCCAATGATAAAAACTCTGCAGTTACAATGGACTCGCCAGTCTATGAATACGAGAATAGGAGACCTTGTGAATTTAAAAACAGAAAAATCATTGCACAGAAAAAGACTGAAATCATTTACAATAATTTGAATCCAATATTTACGGATGAACATTTGGTTGTGGAGGGAATTAAGGATGAATCAGTTGTGAAAAATTGGATAATTACATTGGAAGTGTTTGATTATGATTATATGAAATATGATGATTGTAGGTTTTTTATTTGTTTATTGGAATTGAAAGTTTTATTGTAAAAAATGTCAAGATTTGGGAAGTGTTGAAATTTCATTTGAAAAGTATCAAATTCAAGTTTTGCAACCAATGGTTTTGACAGTGCCACTTGAAGGTGTTCCAAATGGAGAAATTACAATTGATATTAATCTAGGTGAAGAATCGAAGGTTTTTGGTTTGGAATTGGAAAAGATCATGTCACGTCATCGTGAAAAGATTCATGGACTTGGCTTACCAAAATGTGTTCATGATATGTTTGTCTTTTTGTCTGATGAGATATCTATATGTGAAGAGGGTATATTCAGGTAGGTTGTTTACAATGAAGAGTTCAATATATATTTACCTTAACGTGTGTGAAATTTCATTATACATGTGAAAATAATGTAGAATTCCTGGAAAGTCAGATCTCATTACAGCAATCAAGAAACAATACGATCAAAATGAGGATAAAGAGATTAAGAATTACATTCTTGATCAGGAGAAGGTCTTTTTAACAGATCCAGAACAGAAAAGATCACCTGCCATGGTTAAGATAACAGCTTCTCTATTGAAAGATTTTATCAGATCCTTACCAACACCCCTTCTAACCTATCAACTCTATGATGAATTTGTGGATTTAAAGAATGATGACAAGACAATTTTAGAACTCATTCAAAAATTACCACCTCTCCATCAACACTTGCTGTATTGGTTACTTGCTTTGATTTCAATGATTGAATCTAAATCACAACTCAACAAAATGTCAGCCTCCAGCTTGGCAAGCGTGATTGCTATCAATTTATTAAGAAAAAAGGATGAAAACAAGTCAGCCAATTCCCTAGAATCTCTCAGAATGGAAACTGATAGGGTTATCAAATGTGTAGAACTTCTCATTAACAAGTATCAAACCGTTCTCAAACCATACTTTGAAAAGACTTACAGTTTTTTCAAACAACAAGAGTTGTAATTTAATATAAATTTTGCTTCAAATATTCAAATCAATAAATAAATTAAAATACTAATAATTTAGATTTTCAAAATAGGAAATTAATTTTTAAATAAATTTTGTTTTTTATTGACCTACAAGCAATGTCCCTGTTGGTGATTTTTTTGTTTGTGTGTATGTTACTGTGTGTGATTGTGACCATCTATCTATTGGATTTATTCGTTCATCTTCAAAACGACCTTTCTTTCTTGACCATCTTCGAAACTCTTTTCCAAAGCATAATTAAATTCAGAGAATTTGTGTGTTTCGACCAAAGCCAACAACTTCTTGTCAATAACGAGTTTGGACAATTCGTCAATCATCTTTTGTCTTTCTTCCTTTGAGTGAGTTTCGACCCATCTAGTCATCCAAAAACCTTTAAGAGTAATGTTGTTGAAAATGAATGGGCTCGTTGGGACAGTGATACCTTGTCTAGACATACCACCATATGTCACCATAACACCATCTTCAGCCAAATACTTGGTAACAATACGAGCAGCATCACCACCAACACAGTTCAAGGCCAATTTTGGCTTTGGTAAATCCGATAATAAACGAGACATCTTAGTATTATTGCTAGCGAAAGAATAATCCATAACAATATCAGCTCCTAATTGCTTCATTCTTTGCACTGTTAAATCGTGATTTTGTCTTTGTCTAATCAAGTTAATAGTTTGAATACCACGTAATTTGGCCAATTGGATAACCATCAAACCAACCATGGAATTAGCACCGTTTTGAATAATGACATCACCTGGCTTCAATTCAGCAAAGTCAGAAAGAAGTCTATAAGCAGTACAAGGGTTAACGGAAAGAATTGAAGCATATTCAACTGGCAATTCCTTTGGTACAGTTGTAACATCTTCAGCTTTACAAACGAGGTGAGTTCTCCAAGTACCCAAACCACCATTGCTTGGAATGACATGATCACCCTTCTTAAGACCGGTAACACCAGAACCAACTTCTTCAACAATACCAACACCTTCATTACCAGGAACAGCTGGGAAAGACTTTGGACTCTTTCCGTACACTCCTTGAATTGTATTAATATCGGCTGGGTTGATTGGTGCTGCTAACATTTTAATGACAACTTCATCATTCTTAACAGAGGTATCAATATCAACATTTTCAACTCTAAATAGAAAATTAACGTTCAAAGTTATTGTTCATCATTATCATATTTCCAATAAAAAGATAATAAAATTTCATATTTTTTTAGTTTCAATCCACATCATCGCTTTATACACTTACTTCAAAACTTCCAATGGATTACCGAACTTTTCATAACGAACAGCCTTTGATTGGACTGTAGCATAGAAACAATTTCTTGGAGCAAAGGAAAGGGTATTGTTAATACGGGCAAGAGATTGGATGGATTTTCTCATTTTTTTTCTTTCTTTACAAAAAATATTTTTTAATTTTTTTAAAAATGCGTTCGTTGTTATGTGGGAAAGTCATCAATAGAAACTTTTCAATTCCTTCATCTGCAGCATCTTGTGGAGTTGGTCTTCTTCTTGGTAGGAAATTGTTAACTACAACAATACCTCATCAAGTAATATTGTCAAATTGTTCATCTTGTTTGAAACAAGTATCATTGATAAATCCGAATGAGAATCATCACAGACAATTCTTTTTTAAAAAATCATCAAATAGTATCATTCCGAAGGATGGAGAAAAGGAGGAGGATTATAACAAATTTACTTCTTCATTCTATGTGAAGGCTTTGGCTCCTTTGATTGCTGCTTTAGTTTATTGGTATTTGAAGGATTGGGAGAGTAAGAAGGTAAAGGTTGATTTTGATGCTTTGAAAAAGTATTTGGAAACTTATCAAGATCAAATTAGAGAACAGGCTTTCTTGGCTGCTCTCGAATCACTTTCTCATCAAGAACATCGTGAATTGATGAATGATGTCATTTCTCAATCCTCAGAGAATGGAAAATATTTGGTTGGTGTTTCGAATTCAGAAAATATTAATCATTTTGATTTGGAAATTCAAGTTATGAGTGATATGAAAACTTATAAACCACACACTCTTGTGGATGGACAGGTCAAGTATGCTTTATTTGGAGAATTGTGGCACGTGGAAGAAAAGAATCCATCAACACTTCAAGCTTATGGAAAGAAATGTTTCGATTCTAGAGATATTACTTTGAATATTCATTGTCCTGTTAGAATTTTGGCAAAGCCAGCAAATGGAGCTGTCTTGGGTCATTTGGGCGATAAACCATTGTGCTATTTGGTTGCTAATATTCAAATGAAATGTGTTGAAAAGGATTTTATACCAGCCAAGAGGCCAGAGTTGACCATTTCAAAAATTTCTATTGCTCCAATTACATCACACTTTTCAACAATACTGGTTTGAAGGAACAAAGATTATTTGAAGAAATAGAAGTTGAAAAAGCCCTTGCACCAAATGGTGTTCACCATGCAGCAGATGGTCTTCATAACCAATCCTTCTCTTGGAAATTCTTCAATTAGAGATTGAATGACACTCATTAAGGTTGGATTTTAGTGTCGAGTTATTTGAATTATGAGACTTGAGTTTATACTGTATTGCTCGAAATACACATTTGTGTGAGAAACAATTTCACAGTTTAATATATTTTCAATTATGAAATATCGTCTAATTTATTATTTATCTATTAATCCACATGGTGACACAGTGTTCCAAGCACTTGCCAGAACAAAGTTGAATTTGAAATTCTATTTTTAACTTGATTCTCAATTTCAAACATGAAAAAACCATAAATCCTTCAAATTCAACATTCACTTCGAGAAAACAAATCGAAACAACAAAAAAAAAACAATCCAACAACCAATCCTATAGCCGAGCTATTGCTAATCATCATGTCCGTAACAACTCTCCCTGTAAATAATAACACTACCACCACTAACTCAACAACAACCTTCTCTAAGAATCAACTCATTGCTCAAGAAGAAGCAGAGTGGACAAAGAAGAAGGATCGTTTTCTAACTTGTAAAGAAGCACTGAATAGAATCATGTGGGATTCTGATTTAAATGATGCCTATCTTCACTTGTCAATGATTTACAAAGACAGATTTGAAGGTGACACTTTTATTTCATATGAAGAATTCTTAAATAGTGATTTGGCAGAAGAACTTCCACAGCACAGAATTCAACAATTGATCTACAGAGATGAATACGTATTCTGGGATAAGAATAACAGAATTGATTTGTTATCAAATGGTCAATTAAGAGAATTGATTTTGAAATTCCAAAGAGAAGAAGAGGAAAGAATTGCTAGAGAACAAGCTGAATTCACAACTGTTTTGCAACCAACTCCAACTCCTGAAACCTCAACAAGTTCAAAAAAGAAGAACAAGAAGAATAAGAAAATCATGAAGGAATTTGTTAGAAATCAAGAAACAGTTCAACAATATAATTCTTCATCTTCATCTGAGGAAGAAGATGATTATGATCAATATATGGAAGAATATGATGAACAATATTCAAGATATTTGAATCATTAAATGAAAAATAATTATTTTGTTAACTTTCTCTTTATTTTGAGAAGATGAATTTATTGGAATATAATAGAAACCTAACTAATTACGTTTCTTAAATAATGGATGGACAGTTTTAGCGACCTTTTTCTTCTTTTTTGAGGAATTGCTTGCTTCAAAGGTATGATAATACACTTCATTGGCACCTCCTGATAGCAATGCCAAACTAGTATCACCACTATGGCTGCCACTTTGAAAGTCATCATTGGGAATATCTTCCAATTTTCCATTAACATCTTTAGCATTCTTGACAAGTTTTAGAAATTCCAATTCATCCTCTTTTGTTTTCATAAATTTGGTCTCCACTCTATTACTCGAGTAGTACTTTTGAATGTCAGCCAAAACTCTGAAACTGTATCCTTGATTGGTAAGGAATTGTTGTCTCTTGGTTGCAAAGAACATTTCCTTTGTGTCTTGTGAGACGAGTGAGTAAAAGTAAGCTTGCTTATTGGTTCCATTCTTTGGACGAAGGATACGACCCAATCTCTGAGCTTCTTGTCTTCTGCTGCCGAAATGGGACGAAATTTGAATAATTACAGTTGCCTCAGGAATATCAATGGCTGTATCACCAACCTTACTAAGGAAAACAGTGTTAAAATTACCACTCTTGAATCGATTCAAGACATCCAAACGCTCAGACTCCCTGGTTTTACCATAAATGTAAGGAAGTTTCAATTTGATGGCATACTGTTCCAGAGTGAAGGTATTATCACTGAAAACAATTATCTTATCTCCATGCTTTTCATGATATCTAATGAGAAATTCACAAGCCCTAAACTTATTTGGATTCATCACATAGTACAAACTCTGTTTGGCATAATTTGAGGAAAGATACTCGGCATAGAATTCTGCAGTCATTGGACACCAAACTTCGACACATTGTACATTGGCAAGATGTCCCTTCTTTTGTAAATCCAACCAATTGGCTTCGTAGAGTTTTGGTCCAATGAGGAAATTTAAATCCTCCTGCTTGTTATCCTCACGTAATAGAGTTGCAGTCAATCCCAATTTACAATGAGCTTTCAAATGGGATGCTCTGAATGAATCAGCAGGGTATACTTGAACTTCATCGAACATTAGCAATCCCCACTCTCTATTTTCAATGTACTCCATCATTTGTTTGGATTCTTCACTTCTCCTTCCCTTAAATGAAATCATACTATAGGTGGTGATTAACACAACGGCCTTATTTGGATCTTTTGGAAGAGTGGCCTTCTGTTGTGAGGTATGAACTAGAATACTATCATCGTCAATGGTACTCCACAATCTGAATTGATTCTTCCACTGAAAGACACTCACTGTATTGATACATAGTACTAGGGTGTGTTTCTTGATTGTGCTGGCAGCTGTCACTCCAACTAAGGTCTTTCCTGCACCACATGGTAGAACAATGATCCCACTTCGAGCTCTTCCATTGCTGAACATTTTGTTGAGTGATTTTTCTTGATAGGAACGAATGGTGGTGGTTGGTTTGAGGTCAATTACGAGTGAACTATTCCTCTTATCATTTCTAAAATCATATTCATCCAAAGTTGGGTGTCCAATTACAATACATTGCTTTTTGACAGATTCAATAGATTTGGATGAAATTTCGAATGAATAGAGAGTTTCATGTGGTTCACTATCCAAATCGTTATCATCTTCATATTCTTCTTCATAATTCGAATGATTGATTGCTCCAATCATTTCCTTTTGAACATGGTGTTGTTCATTCATAGTATTGGAAAGAGAATTTGAATTTGTTGAAATTAGAGTTTGTTTTTGAAAAGCCTCAACTTGATTAGACTTTGATTTGATAATGAAACGCTTACTCGAATCCAAATATTCGAATTCATTTGGATTTGGTATCAGAGCAGCTTTGCCAATAACTGAATCATTTCTCAACTTTTCTATAATTTGTAAAATAGGAGATTCCAGAAAGAATCGATTCTTCTGTAAGACGAATTTCACACTTCCATATTTAGAAGTGGTCTTTCTAATAAAATCAATCAAGTCTGTTGGTAATTTAACCTTACTCAACTTGTCCAAAACTTGAATAATATAATCACAAGTCAATCCAATACTAACAGCTCCATAAAGTGAGAATTCTTTCAATTGATATTCATGTAAATTTTCCATACGTGAGATTGGTTCTGCAATGGCCACAAGAAAATCATAAGCCTGCTGATAAACTGGTGTGTTAGTTTCCATGAAAATGTGATAATCTCCATTATCACCACTACACACCCAAATTGGACGTGATTCGTGGTCTGATTTCAGATCCATTGAAGAATGATCGAATTGAATTCCTTCCTTTTGTTTGAAAATGTCAGTTGCCAACTTTTCTGCTTGTTTGGAGATTTGACTGTCTGTATCATTTTCAATATTGTCATATTTTGTCTTTTTGTTTTTTGATTTAGTTTCTGATTTTCTTCTCTTTTTTTCATTCTTTTCATTGGTTGGATTTGGGTTATTCGAATGTTGAGTTTGATTCGTTTCTTCTTGTTGGCTATTATTCATGTTGATGCTGGTATTACTTGAGAGCATAATAGGTGATTTGGTGTCGATGTATTTTTTTAGAAAATTCTATTGATTATTTATAGACTGTCGTCCTATTTTTTTCAAAATTTTAATTCACAAATTTCACTTCTATTATTAGCACGATCATCAATATTTGGAAATGAATCTGAGAAAAATTTATCATCATCACGGTCTAATTCCATCAAATGATTTGGATTGTTAATTAACACGTATTTAAATAACAAATTAATTATTAATAAAATTAAAGTTTTAATACTAAAAAAATGAAGAAATCAAAGTCCTTCTCCAACTTTCTCGGAAATGAAGAACAAATTCAAGGCCTTTTTGAATTATCGGAGGAAGAAAAAAGGATGATCCAAAGGAGGAAACAAGTGGAGAATTGTAAAGAGGAAATTACAAAATTAAAACAAGCAATTGAAGAAATTAGAGATTATAAAAATCAATGGGTTTGGGTTAAATATTCAAGAAAAGTAGTCATGATTGCACATTTAATTACAGCAGTTTATATTATTGCCGAAAAAACAATGAGAGTTTTGAATACTTCACTCTACAGAACAGTTTCTCATCAGTTATCATTTAGTCAGCTGATGAAATCATGGATGCAGAGTAAATTCAAGAATAGCTCGTTGAAAAATTTAAAGGAGTTTATGAAGGGATATCACGAAAATATTTCCAGACAATATCAAGATCAAAAACTTAAAAAGAAGGAACATTTACAATTTTTATCTCAAACTGATTTTTCTCCATTTACATTTGATATGAATTCTGGTGGAATTATGAATATTGTTGGAAATATTGCAGGATTTTTTGGAGCAGCAAAGCAATCTACAGATAGAATCTTGAAAATTATTGATCCTTCTGATAGCTTATATTTTGGAAATGATGGAGTCATGTCACCAATGATTGATCAAATACCTGATAGCAGCCATGCTGCATTTCAAAACCCAGATTATCTCAAGGGAGATGCATCTATTAGAGAATTATTACAATCAAGAGGTTTCAAATCACTTGTTAAATTATTTGGAAAAGAAACCTTACAGAGTGGATCATTGATATTTCTTGTTTATTGGTTTGGAAAACACAATATTAAGAAGAGAGTATTTGCAACCATTCTACTTTTCCTTTTCAATGTTTACATGCTGGTATTTGATACAAACACAACAAGAGATCGTTTTGGCTCAATCATTCACTGGAACATTATATTTAATCTGCTTTCCCTCACTCTATTCCTTTTATTCAAACAACATTTGAATGTAACCACAGGTTACAGTGAACAACGTTTCTTAGATGATTGAAATTGTATCAAAAGTAAGACATATTTACTTGTTAGCCAACAAGATGTACATTACCCAAAACAAAAAAACAGGCTTTTGATTGTTGGCGCCAATTTTATTTCACCAAGCAGTGGAAAAAAAAATGTTATCATCAAACAACGTTGGTTCCTCTTCGAGTGGCGATGAGAAGTCATCATTAAAAAAGCACACAATGCATCATCACAGAGAAGAAATCGATTCATCATCGGCGCTCACAGAAACTTTAGATATTGAAGTTGTTGATGAAGAACATGAAAAGGATTTAGTGAAGGAGGAAGAAAGTGTTGCGGAATTAATTAAAGATGAAAATGTTGATGAGGAAAAGATTGATGGTGATTTACCAGATCAAGAAGAAGTAGAAGATGAATCATCTGCCCCAAAGGCTGTTAAAGAAAATTTTGATAAATTAAACGAACTTTTGCAAAAGACCGAAACCTACTCTCGTTTTATTCATGAACATGTTGTCGGTGAAGAAGAAGATGATGTAAAAGAAGAAGAACAAGAAGAAGAGGAAGCAAGCGAAGGAGAGGAAGAAGAATCAAACGGAAAAAGAAAAAGAAAGGGTAGAAAGGCAACAACCACTGACGAATCAGCTCAAAAAAAGTTGAAATCTGTTTTCAGCAAATCCAAGACATTACAAACAGCTAATCAAGCTGCTTTAAAGTATTCTCAACCAAAATATTTGTCCGGAACAACACTTAGAGATTATCAATTGAAGGGTGTTAACTGGTTGATTAGTTTGTATGAAAATGGTGTCAACGGTATTTTGGCAGAGTAAGTTTTCTTTATTTGGAATGTGTTATTTACTAATTATTTCAAGTGAAATGGGTCTCGGAAAAACTATTCAAACTATTGGATTATTTTGTCATCTTTATGAAAAGGGAATTAAAGGACCATTCCTTGTTGTTGCACCATTGTCAACTGTATCAAATTGGGTAAATGAGATTGATAAATGGGCTCCTGATATTGGGTGTGTACTTTATCATGGTAATAAGGATGATAGAGCTATTATAAGAGCAAAGAATTTTTCAAAGGTAAAGAAGGGACAAATTGCTGTAGTAGTTTCATCATATGAAATTGTTATGAGAGACAAGAAATTCTTGGCAAACAAATTTAATTGGAAGTATATTGTAGTAGATGAAGCCCACAGATTGAAAAATTTCAATTGTAGATTAACTAGAGAATTGAAGACTTACTCGAGTGAAAATAGATTGCTTCTTACAGGTACACCATTACAAAATAATTTATCTGAACTTTGGTCATTACTCAACTTTTTATTACCATCAATTTTTGACGACTTGAGTGCTTTTAACAAGTGGTTTGATTTTACAAAGAAGGAAAAGAATGATTATATTACAAATGAAAAGACACAACTCATAAGCAAGCTTCATAACATTCTTCGTCCTTTCTTATTAAGAAGATTGAAGAGTGATGTAGATATTGGTATTCCAAAGAAACGAGAATTTTTAATTTATACACACATGACAGATATGCAAAAGGAATATTATAATGCTGTAAAAAGTAAGGATCTCTTACCAATTTTCAAAGATCAAAAGAGAGCAAATAGCACAACTCTTTTGAATTTACTTATGCAAATGAGAAAGATTTGTAACCATCCATTCTTGCTTAGGTATGTTTCGAGATTATTTTACATTTTTTTAATAATTTTATTTAGAGAATTTGAAACAAAAGACAGTGAATCTGAATCTGCTTCAAACAAGAGATTCTTGAAGGAATGTACACAAAATTCTGGTAAATTTGGATTACTTGTAAAAATGTTGGAAAATTTGAAAAAGAATGGTCACAAAGTTTTAATCTTCTCTTTAATGACAAGATTTTTGGATGTACTTGAAGATTATCTTGAATGTAGAGGTGACATGAAATATTGTAGAATAGATGGTTCCATTGCTCAAACTGAGAGAGAACAAAAAATCAAAGAATTTAATCAAGATGAAGATGTATTTTGCTTTTTACTTTCCACTCGTGCTGGTGGTTTGGGTATTAACTTGACAGCTGCTGACACTGTTATTATTTACGACAGTGATTGGAATCCTCAAATTGATTTACAAGCTCAAGATCGTTGTCACAGAATTGGTCAAAAACGTAGTGTTAGAATTTTCAGATTACTTACGTTAGGAACTGTAGAAAAGAAAGTTCTTCAAACAGCAACAAAGAAACTCAAATTGGAAAGACTTATCATCCACAAAGGAAACTTTAAAGGCAACACTCAACAACAAAGCAAGATGACTATCACAGCACAAAATTTGATGGAAATTTTGGATGATACTCAAGTCAATAATGACAGCAAACATGATGAAGGAATTAATGACGATATCTTGGACAGACTTATCAATGAAAGAGGAGATGATTCAACTCTTCCAGCTGCAGGTGTTGGATATGAAGAAGCACACATCTTCCAACAAGACTTTTAGTTCACTCTCGATAATAATTTGCCTTTTTGGTGTTGTCAACAATTAACCAACCTTCCATTAAAGCTCTATTTATTTAAATATCCATATTTTCAATTAAGGATGCACAACCACCCTTGATTGGAAATGATTTGGCTATGGCTAACTACGAGATTTTTCATCTTGTTGAACTTTTTATCGTTACAAGTGAGCTCAATCATGGAGAAATACACCACAACAACTCTCAACTGTATAAATTAGTAAGGTAGATATACAACCACATCACCAACTACATTTTTATCATTCTAATGAATCTTTGCAATGAATCTTTTTCAAAGAATGCGCAAGAGAAGCCCAGCAAGAGCTACTATTAATTCTGTTCTTTTTCTCAACTTGAACACAGCGACCAATCTGCGAAGTGGCAATTTTATATCTGCCTGCTCTGTGATGCAACCTGGCATTTTTCATTTTTGAATTGCTTATTGCTCATGCCTGCAATTGGTGCAATCTCACGTTGGGAGATTGTATGCAAGCACTTCCTCACCTTTTTCAAATCAACAAAGTCCATCATCACACTCTAGACAACAAGATAAAACAAATAACGTTAAACAACAGTCAAGTGTGATTGTTATTGATTTCAAGAAATTCCTATTTATTGCAAGACAACCGAATCTTGCATATTTAATACCAAGATGTACTCTAACAACAACATTCACAATAACACACCTCCCAATCCTTACAATAATACCACTCCCAATAATATCCGTGATGAACAACAGCAGCACAATTTTCATCATCATCAACAACAATATCCAACAATGTTTTAATCAAAACTCACCAATCTGTAATACAGGAAGTTAATGATCATCCTCACTGTACAGTTAATCCTACACCACTGCTTCCCAATATTTCCAGTTTTAATTATTTTCATCATGAATATGCCAAGCCATTAACCTCAGATTTGAGATCATTCTCTGCCACTCCTTTTTCCCAACAACAACAACAACTCAACAATTGCGCAACCCGAGCCACCTTGAATACCAATCTTGATCATAATTCCTCCACTGAATCGTCTTCCAATAATGATTCTTCATCCAGTGGAAACATATCTGAAAAGCCACTTTCGAGACATTCACGAGAGAGTCTTGGCACTATATACAATGAAGATTCATGTCAATCGAATACCAATCCTGAGAATACCAATAATTCTTCTGCTAGTGGAGTTGGTGGCCTTTCGTCCTTTGATTCCTCTTTCCAACATGCTCTCACCACTCAGGAAAACCTCAATGAACCAAATCGATCAAAGAAACTAGATGTTCTCTCAGCTGATCAGATACGACAATACTTTTGCTATACTCAACAAGATGCTGCTCGTCTATTGGGTGTCTCTGTATCGACATTGAAGAGACGTTTCTATGAGCTCAAGTTGGGAAAGAGATGGCCCTACAAGAGAACTAAGCAAACACCACGAAAGAGAAAGGATAAGCAGACAATGAGTGAGGAGAGACAACTCATTGATCAGGGTATTAAGGCATGCTCAAATGTTATGATTCTCACTCCCATGAAACAATCACCAGTAGTACTACTGATGGCCACAAGTAAGGGAAGCAATAATGGATCTGCAATTCTCAACCTTTCGAATGGTTTCTCTAATAATGTAGAAGTTTCGGTAAGACAGCAAACACCACCATCTGCTACAAGTAATATGAGTCAACAACAATCAGTTTTCGATAAGAGAAACTTGAAGAATAATCAATCATCCTATTCGAGTGGTATTGAAAAGCAACACAAGATGAATTCACCCTCTTCCAATAAGGTACTTTCACCAATCAAGAATATATTACTCCAACAACATTCCAATAATTCTGAATTCTTAAGTATTGTAAATAGATCTAGATCCTCTTCCAATCATTCCATGAGCAGTTCCTCAGTTTCTTCCACCAATCCAAATAATCAGCATCATTCCTCATCCAATCACTCATTACAAGATGAAAAGGGAGCTCTTTCCACACAACCATATCCACAACTAAATCACAATTCTTATCATCCATCCTCGTCCCCCCTCAATATGACGAGAAACGAAAATTCATGCAAGAGAGAAACATCTATGGAGCAATCCAGAAAGAAACTTTCTCTCAGTTATATATTGAATCATTCCGATTGTAACAATTCGATATCATCCGAGCAAACTTCATGAGAAATTTATAGAGACAATCTTCTTGAGAATGTGAATGTTCTTGTGCAGCTCTAATCAAGTACTTGATTTCAACCAATCTGGTACAGAATTACTCATCAATTAAGCTTAATAAATGACATTTTATGATGATAAAAACGATATTCCATAACTTTCGAACTTGATAGAAGTTATTAGAATCTCTAAATTACAGAACGAATCACCTTTATTTTAATCAGACTTTCATCTTTATAAGAAAAGTTAGCCAATTGTCTCTGATTCCGAATTAGAGCTCTAGTGAAGTGTCATTCTACAAGCACAACCCCAAAAAGAAGAACCAAGCAAATAAAAACTAAACAAAATAATGCCAGCATGACATAGAGAAGTGGGCCAAATATGCCATTGTAGTATTGATATTCATCATATTTGGGATTTCCAGGTTTTTTATACATTGTCTTCGTCCATGTAATTTGAGAACTTGTGGATGGTGTTGTGTTCACTTCAATGTAGAGAGAAATAATCTTACCCTCTCGTAATGTTGAAAGATTGGATGTGGAAATGCTTGTTGCTCTCATAATTGTGTTATTGTTGTTTGGGTTTGCATTTTCTATTTGTCCAATGTTTCGCTCTTGCATAGGTTGCACAATTATTGAAAACAGTGACAATTTTGGCTGTAATCTCAACATTGACAATGTCCATGAATTCGTACTGTGCTTTACTGGCTACTGAACTGACAACTGCTGAAGCAATGAGGAAAGAGCAGGCTCCAAGAAAAGTGGCGCAGAATAACGAAATGACGACCACAATGATGCTAATGATAAGTAGTTTGAACAGTTTTTTTTAATACATTGGTGAAAATTACATTTATCACTCTATATTGGCCAATATAACTATTTATTAGTTATTTCACTAAAAAGGAAGGCAAAAACAATTGTAATGTGGTCGTACCTAGCTATTAATATTAAACATGTTTGAAACTATTTAGAATAAACTCATTGTAAACAACAAGTCAGACCACAACTTTGGTATTGAATACATATTTAGTCAATCTCATTCAACTGTTCATTGTTCTTGGTTTTTTTATAACTTGAAAAAGATTCGAAATAACTTTTTCAAATTACAAAACACAAAAAAAAATATTTTAATCAAAAAACCACACGAGGCCTCGCTAACTTGCATGCTTCAATCCAACAATCAAACAACAATTTCTCAGAACAATAACCAAAATGCCTCCTCTCTCGTGATGAATTCCGGAGAGAGTGGTATGATGAATCTTGTAGAAGAGGTTGAACTCTCCATTTCATGTAATAATTTACCGAATTTAGACTTGTTGAGTCTTACTGATGCACAGGTGCATATCTTTTCCAGCTCTACGTCGAGTAATCAAAACAATTGGGTATTTGTTGGAAAGACTGAAATTATTTGGGATAATTTATATCCGAAAGTATGTAATTGTGATTGATTATTTATTTATTTATTTAATTGTGTGTGATGATGAATTAGTTTGTTACCAAATTCTTACTCAAGTACTATTTCGAAACTAATCAATATTTGAAATTCATTGTTGTTGATATTGACAATGATAGTCAAAAATTGGAAGATCAAGAATTAGTTGGTGAAATGTATTGTACATTGGGTGAAATTGTTGGTTCAAAGGGAGGTCGATTGGTGAAACCTCTTCTCCTTCCAAACAAACCAAATGCCAATAGAGGTTTCATTGCAATTCGTTATGAAAAAGTTAATGGTTCAGGATCTGGAGGTCAAGAACTTGTGAATTTCAAGATTTCTGCCTCTAATTTGGATTCAAAGAATTTCTTCTTTGGTAAATCTGATCCATTCTTGGTGATTAATAGAGTTGATATTGAAGCTAATGAATATTCTCCAGTTTACAAATCGGAATATTATAAGAAAACTTTGGAATGCTCATGGAAACCTTTCCAATTGACTACTCAAACTTTGTGTAATGATGATAAAATTAGAGGACTAAGATTAGAAGTTTATGATTGGAACAAGTCAGGTAAACATGAATTGATTGGTCACTTTGATACCAATTTGGAAGAATTATTGAAGGAAGGAAAGAATAAGACCTACTTGTTAATTAATCCAGAATTGAAGAAGAAAAAGAAGAATTATATTGGAAGTGGTAACATTAAGATTGAACATATTGATCTCATCAAAATTCCTCCAAAACCAACCTTTTTAGATTATATTAGAGGTGGTCACCAAATCAGTTTAATGGTTGCTATTGATTTTACCATTTCAAATGTTGAGGCATGGAAGGAAATTTCTTTGCACTACATGAAAGAAGGGCATGAGAATGATTACCAACGTGCCATTAGAACAGTTGGTGATATTTTGAATTATTATGACAGTGGTAAGTGTTAAATTGTCATTTTTCATCTTATTCGAATTATTTTATCATGTTTTCATGATGCTTTTTCAAATGAAATCAGACAAAAAGTACCCAGTTTATGGATTTGGAGGTAAACTTCCTAACAACAAAACATCTTACTGTTTTGCAGCTAATTTAGATGAAAATAATCCAGAAGTTTATGGAGTTAATGGTATCTTGGAAGCTTACAAACATGCCATCGAGAATGTTCAATTGTCAGCTCCTACAAACTTTAAACAAATTATTCGTAAGGCAGCTGATTTATCAGAAGAGAGCAAGCTGACTAATTATTACATCCTACTCATTTTGACAGATGGTGGTATTACAGATCTACAAGAAACCATTGATGAAATTGTTCGTGCCACCAACTTGCCACTCTCCATCATTATAGTTGGTATTGGTAAGGATAGCTTTGGTAATATGGACATTTTAGATGCTGATGAGAAACCATTAGTCTCATCTAAGGGAGTCAAAATGGTTCGTGACATTGTTCAATTCGTTCCATTTAGGGACTTTAAGAATGCTGATCCTTCTGTCCTTGCAAAGGAGGTTCTTCAGGAAGTGCCATTGCAATTCCTTTCCTACATGGCTACCAATAACATTATGCCTCAACCTCCAATCAAAGCAGAGTCATTCTATGGAAGTGTTAACAGTAACAGCAATAATAGCTTAATACCCACCCCAACTACAAATCAATAACTTGAACACCTTTTTTAGTTATTTACTCCACACTACAATTATGTGAGATATGTAAATAAATACAATCACATGCCAAATTGAAATGAATGTGTATTGTAAAGGCAGAAAATTAAAATTCCAGATCCAACTCCCCTACTTTTTAAGCAATCTTCTTTAAATGAATAAATCAGCCAGCATTGAGATCATCATCCTCAGTAAGCGCAGAAAGGAAATTATTTAGAAGAAGAAAAAATAAAAAGCACAGCCATGCCGACGATGAACAACATCAATGTTGAACCAAGTAATCCGCTGAAGGGATTCAGAACTGGCTTATTGGAAAAATTGTTCGTGGACACTTCGCCAACAGCTTTGAGGCGAAATTCTATTCACAATACCACATCACCAACATCATCTTCTGCAACAGTACTATTAAATAGTAGTGTGGATGGAAAAGAGATAATGGATGAGGGTAGTAGTAGAATTTGCTCTGCACCATCTGGCCTTCCAAATCAGTCATCATCAACTAATGGAAAAACAAGTCCTTCATTGCTAACACATTCCCGAATGATGAAGAGATGTTCCAAGCAACAATTGTTAAGCATGCTACCAAAGAAACCATATTTAAGAATTCAATATGCATCTCACTGTTGCTCTGGGGTTATATCCGATCAATTACAAGAGGAAATTCTTAAAGTTGCCCAACGAGAGAATGAACTGAGAGGCATAACTGGTGTTTTAATTTGTGTTCAGGACATGTTTTTTCAAATCATTGAGGGTCACACGGAACAAGTAGATAGATTATATCACAATATTTTGAAGGATAAGAGACATTATGATGTGGTGTGTGTTGACAAGACATACTTTAGTTTAGATGAGGAGAGATATTTTCCAACTTGGTGCATGCAGGCATTGGACATACAGAGCTTATTTGATCATTGTCTCGATCCAGCTCATTCAACAGCTGTTGGGGCTGCATTTAGGGCTTTTAAAACATTACTAGGTATGTTTCTTTATAATCAACGCCAATAATTATCATTTTTGGATTTTACTGATTCTATCTTTGAATTCAATCATGCATCTTATAAAATATAACCGCTTTGCTAACCTATCAATTCAACAGGTTCACTTTTAAATACACAACAAGTGTTTAGAAATTATGCTCAACCTGCCATTTCAAAATATTTGAGTGAAGGGGAGAACCCAATGATTAAGGAATCAGTAGAGACTGATAAGGTTATATTATTCATTGATCTTGTAAATTATACGAGTATCACCGAGAAGGTTTCAAAAACAAGGAAACCATCACAAGTGGTAAATATTTTGAATACATTCTTTGGAGTTGTTATGGAAACAGTTGAGGAATATTCTGGAGAGATAACTAAATTAATTGGTGATTGTGTAATGGTCTATTTTGATGGAAACGAATGTCAACAGGCTGTTGATTGTTCCATTGATATTTTGGAGAGACTTGAAACTTTAAGGCAAACATCTGATGATCCTTGCATTAAGATGATTTATTGTACCATTGGTATCAGCAGAGTAAGTTTTACATCTTGAAAAAAGCTCAAAAATCTTTTTAATAGGGATTGGTTATATTTGGAAATGTTGGTTCTGTGGGAAGGAAACTTGATTTTACAGTAATTGGAGACTCTGTGAATACAGCATCTAGATTACAATCATTTGCTTCCATTTCTCCACATTTTCTAATATTCGATGAGAGTGTTAGAGAGAGACTAGAAGACACAACAGAACAATGTATCGTTGAAGTTGGGGCAATAGAACTAAAAGGAAAAGAAAGGTCTGTTAAAACTTACACAATCGATCACGAACTCAATTACAAACCTTCCAAAAAAGAGATGGACCGCATAATGTCTCTATCAGCCCTCACAGAATATTGTTGAGAGAACCACGAGTGGATTCATAGAGATCTATAAGGAATTTTAAATTTGGATTATGGTGTTGTTGGCAGGTTGTATTTAATTCAATGAAAAGCTGTATGGTTTTCCATATATATAATTCACAGAGATATCAAGGAGGCAATGGTATATTTATATTTTTTGTAACCATCTTAATGGGAGAATATTTGAATAAGAAATAGTTAGCCCATTTTCCTTATTTATAATAATTGGAGACCATATTAAGGATTTGAGATTATAATCTTCATCTTTGTCTCCAACACTTCAAGGTAAAAGGGTGCCTATCCTCGAACAACACAACTCAAAAAAAAAAAAAGAACAACTCAACATCAACACCAATCATATTTTTCATCTCCAAATCACCACCACATGTCCTCCATTCAAGAACAATCTCCACAATATACTCGTGTGCAATATGTATCCCTCTCAACGCAGGGAGTCATTACAGAAAAGATAAAGTCCCAGATATTAGCCTCATCCAACAAGAACAATTCCAAGCGTCATATTACCGGCTGTTTGATATGTGTGAAGGATATGTTCTTTCAAATTATTGAGGGAAAGACAGATGATGTTGAAAATTTATATACAACTATTGTCAAGGATAAAAGACACAACAATGTTGTCTGTGTTGACAAGTCTCAGTTTTTTAATGAAGAAGAGAGAATGTTTCCTTCATGGGATATGAAATCGCTTGATGTTGACAGTTTATTCTCAGCAAAGAAGGAAGTTTTGATTTGTGGGGAGAATTGTAATCCACTGGATCCAGCACATAAACGAGTCATTGAGACTGCATTCTCTGCTTTCACAACCTTGATGGGTAGTTTGTTTAGAGCTCAACAAGTTTTCAAGAATTATGCTCAACCGAGTGTCAGCAGGTTTGTCAGAGAAGGATTGAATCCACTCTGTATTCAATCAGTTGAAACTGAAAAGATTGTACTTTTTGTTGACCTTGTAAATTATACCACCTTAACAGAAATCATTTCCCAATCGAGAAGTGCATCAGAAATTGTAAGAATACTCAATGTTTTCTTCACAATTGTTATGGAAATTGTTGAAGAATATGGAGGAGACATTACAAAATTGATTGGTGACTGTGTAATGTGTCACTTTGATGGCCATGATTCACAGAAAGCAATAGATTGCTCATTGAAAATCCTCCAACAACTAGAACTTCTCAGAAATGAAACAACCGATCCATTCGAAAAACTCATCTTTTGTACAATAGGCATATCTAAAGGAAAGGTCATTTTGGGAAATGTTGGTACAGTGGGTCGTAAATTAGACTATACTGTCATTGGTGATTCAGTTAACACATCGGCAAGATTGCAATCATTCGCTTCCTCGACTCAATATTATCTCATTTTCGATGAGAATGTAAAGAATGATTTGGAGAGTGGTGATTCAGTTATTTTCTGTGGTTCGATAGAATTGAAAGGAAAAAGAAATACTGTAAACGCCTACACAATAGAAAATGAATATAATAGAAGATTGTTGAAAGAAGATTTGAAAGCTCTCTACTGTAGTGTATCACTAGAAATGTAAATAAAATCAATACCTTATTAACTCTATGACTTGACGAGTTGTGCGATAGTTGATTCTCCTTTACTTTGTCACTGACACTAAATTGTTGATTAGTAACAATGTATCGACATTGTTCTGAATATGATCCTTTAAAAAAAATGTCATCACTGTTGGACCTCTTTGTTGAATATTGGCCATTTGTAACATTGATCGTTGGTAGTATTGGTTTACTACTCACTCTTCCTTCAATTGTTGGTAAATCTTCTGTTTTTCACTATTGGTATCTTCCATTATTCTTGTATCTGATTCACATGTTTGAAGAGCATGGAATTGATTTGTTGGGAAGAAGATTTGCTTTTCAAGCAGGGTTGTGTGCAATTTTGAAGAAGGTCTCCGGAAGTGATAGTTGTGCAGCAACTGAGCTTGTAATTTGTGTTGTGAATTGTGGAACTGTTGTCATTTTGACAACTTGTGCTGGATTGTGGAGACACACTGATAAATTTACTGGAGTAAAAGCAGGAGCAATTGGTGGAATTTTAATTAATGGACTTTCTCATATTCTCAAAGCTTTTGAAACCAAGTATGATCCAGGATTGTTGACAGCTGTCTTGTTTTTTATTCCATGCTCAGTTTGGCTCATGATTATTGAATCAAGAAAGAATGGAATTGTTAAGGTTGTCCTATTCAGTTTATTGATGGGAATTATTCTTCATGCTGTGTTGATTTCTTCACTCATTCTCTCAATGAAAGGTTTAATTGATACTTCTCTATTACCAACCATTCAAATCATTAATGGTTTCCTTCCTCTCATGATTACAATATTACAGGGTGAGGCATCATCAATTTCTGAAAGAAAAACCAAAACTAATTAGTTCTCAAACTATTTTACAGTTTTTATTTACAAATAAAACTAAACTATTGGAATAATCCATTATCTATTTACAACATGTGAATCGTAATTTTTGTCATAAGTTGAATTGTTTGGGTTATTATTTTACAACCAGAGAGAACAAAAGCTTATTGTTGAATAACGTTGATTGGTGGTGATTTTACAATTCGAGGTATTCTTTTAATCTAGCTAACCTATTATCTTCAATATTTACATCTAACAATTTCAATAAATCCTCAAGAATCAATTTTTTGTATACGTCTTTGAATAGAGGATGATGAACAGAGACAGAATAGTTATAAGCTAAACCTGTTGGAGATTTACAGGTACAAAAGTACCACTTGTTCTGAAGCTCATTCCAATCAGACCACTGAATTTTCTCCTCTTTCAAGTGTTGTTTGAGATTCTTCAAACAATGTTGACACTTAATAAATTCACCTCCAAAATGAACTCCATGGAATTCTACAAGTGTGTAAGCACCAATTTGAATTTTTTGGCATTGACAAGATTGTAAACAACCACCTGATGATCCATTCATAACACTCTCATTTGAAATAATAAAGTTGGAGTTTTCTGTCGTTAATACCAAATCATCATGTTCAACCCATTCAATTTTGCCATTTTGAACTTTTTCAGTGTAAGGTGCAAGTACTTTTCCTGTAGAAACACATAACCTCCCAAAATTGTGAAACACGTTTCTAGCCATATCATCACAAGGTGCCCATTCTTGGTATTCCTGATGCTGTGAAACGGAGGTTGAAAATTTAGTTCCTTCAATGCCTGGAAAATGTGTTGTGAAAATATCATCGTCAATTTGGAGTACAGTTGGACATGGAATGAATAAAACCTTTGGCCATTCATGCGATACTTTACAAGTCAATTTATGGATTGAAATATCCAAATAATTGAAATTGCCTATTGAGCTGGATATTGGGTCTTGATATTCCTGTTGAAACGATGGAAAAAGTTCTTCTTGTTTTTGCATGAGTTTCCACCCCTTTTCTCTAATTAGAGAAGCACCTGTATATATAACACTCTCCTCTTTTGGAAGTGTAAAATTGGTTGTTGCTTTTGCAAGTTGTCCAGTGAAAAATGTAGGTGGAGATGGATAGGATATGTGTTGATTTGTAATTACTTGTTGAGGAAGAATGTAGAAACCTGTACCAACAGCCGAAACAGTTAGAACCCTTGTCATACTCTTTTTTGTTAGTAATATCAACTCCTTAATAGAGTTTAATTTGTCAAGCCTTGAGTGAGAATATTTCAAATTGGTTGGTGGTATAATTTGAGCATCTTCATCTACCAAGAAAACGTTCCAGTAAACATCGTGAAAATGCTCCTTTGTTGAAACTGCAACATCACCTTGTTCCGATTGAGGCACCACAACTTCCAACACTTGCCTTACAAACCGCATTTTTTTTGGAAGTTTTCTTTAAGTTAAAACTTCTTAGTCCCTAGGCCAATTAAATAGTGATGATTTTAATGAAAATTTTTAACCTCTCCATATTTAAATGACTGATTTCTGCAAACACTATGATTTTTTTTGGATTTTATTAACTATTTACAATATTTATTTACAAATAAACTATTGGCATTATCTATTTACACAACATTAACAAGGATTGATACATTTACAAGGTAAAGATTTGCTTCTCGAGTTGCTTATTCATACTAGCACATTCATCAGCCAATTCACAGTCAAGGACTCTTAAAAATCTATTATCATATTCTTGTTTGCGATCACCAGCATTTCTCAAATACTGTTGAACTCTAAGATTACATTCAAATATTCTGTGAGCTGTTTCCTTTTCCATTTGAATGGAATAGCTTTCTAAATCGTTTCTGTATTGACCAATGATACTCTTTAATTGTGGATCCAAATCAGAGAGTTTGATCAATCTGGCAAATAAACTATTAGCTTTGGAATCCCTTGTATCACATGTTGTATTTTCAAGATCAGCAGTTACAGATACTTCTTGTTCAACAAAACTCTCTTGTTGTTGTAATCTAAACATTGATTGTTGGTGATACCTCTTCATAACCATCAGCGATGGGATAGGAAAATTCTTCTTAATACTTCTTCTCATTAATGTGCTTAACATCTTAGTTTTTGATTTTAATATTGTTTTGTTTTTTTCTTGTTGTAAATTAATTGATCACACTGAGAATGAGGCGAATATTTATAGCTTAGTTGATCACAAGAGAGATTGGTTCTTGTATGGAACAGCTTTTAAACTCATCTCTTGGTGTGATTCACATGGCGAAAAAAGCCTTTGAGATCAACTCTCTTACTTGTGATGGAGATAAACTTTGGATAATTTTTTTGAATAAGCCGAGAGCTAGTTATTAATGGCGGGAAAGGAATTGAAGTTCATACTCAACATTGATCCACTTGGAGTTTGAATGAAATTTTGAATTTGAATGTTTGCCGCCAAAATTTAAACCATGTTATCCAAGCTATAAATAAAATGATAAAACAAAATATCATCACACAATCAGCGTTTCATCTTTTGAAACAGCACAACAAATATCATTATTTTAATAATTTATTATTCGGAATGAGTCAGCAGGCGAACAACAAATTTTATAGTGTAAAATCGGAACAAGTTTATACAACAAATAGGATCAAGAGATTTGAAAGGACTCTGACGGAACCGAATCAATTTTCTGTTTACTCACAGAATTTGTTGGCCGGGTATTGGACCGATTTGGATAGATATTATTTTGTGGAGGAACCTAAGGAGGAACATTATGAATGGAGTGGGAGAGTAAAGAAACTTTTGAGAGATTTCACCATTCATCAACCTGACATTTTATGTCTGCAAGAAGTAGAATTGGCTTGTTTTGAAAAGGACGTTTTGGAACCTTTGCAGAAAGTAGACGAAAGTTATAGAGGTGTAGCACAGAAAAAACTTGGAGATTTCCCAGTCGGAGTTGGGTGTATCTTTAAAGAAAGCGTTTTTGAATTGGTAGAAGTTTTTGAAAGAAGTTCTGTAATTATTTTGGTATTGAAATTTAAAGCAAATGATACACTGATATATGTGTCATCTTGCCATTTGATGGGAGATCCACGAAAACCTCAAACACGTATCAACCAACTCAAATCTTATTTCAAACATCTCAAAAATTATCAGAAGGGAAAGGATCATCCTGTAATTGTAGCTGGGGACTTTAACACAGAACCAAACTCTGCTACGTATGATTATGTAGTGAATGGATTCCTCAAAGGTAAATCTGAGGAGAATGATGTTATCGCAACTGATACTGATATCAAGCACACATTCAAATTAAAAAGTGCATATAAGGAAATTAATGGCAAGGAACCTGAAATGACATTGAGAACAATTAACAGCTCACTAACCTGTGATTATCTTTTCTACACTAATGAATCTCTAAAGCTCAATAATGTAATGTCTCTTTACGAAAATGGAGATAAGACACACATGGAACGTTTAGGCTTGCCAAACTCAAAATATGGATCAGACCACTTGGGATTACAAGCACATTTTACGATTACAAAGCAATAATAAATTGTAATTTGAGGAAAATTGGCAACAAATGAATGAAACCTCCTAAAATCTGTAACACAGTGTAGTTGAGTAACAACCTTTGTGAAGTAGAAGTTCACATTAGTGTTCGCCAAGTTTCGGTTAACACTCCAAACAAACATCAATCGGAGAGTGCAAGCAAAGATGATATGATTGGTTCAATAGTAAACTACCTCCCAAAAAGTACACAAAAACAATTTAAATCCCATTGATTCACACCAACATGATCCGAACTCAAAAAAAAACACAAAAGATGACAGGCCAGCAGGTCTGTATTGGAAGAAGTCTTTCCTCTGAAGGCTACTTGATGTTGTTGACATTGATGGTAGCTATAGTTTGTCTCTCTCAAATCTCTTCAGTTTCTGGAATTACATTCTACGCCAGTATCGATTGTGGTCCTCATGGAAATTGTAGTGGCTACGCATGCCAATGTGAAAGTGGTTATATTGGCCCTCATTGTGAATATCAATGTAATGATACGGAATGTAATGGTCATGGAAAGTGCAACCCATCTTATAGTGGTTCATATGGTAGTAGTTTTTGTAAGTTTCACACATGTGCTTTTTTACAATAATATAATTACATGCGTAATTTGTTCTTTTTTTACAATAATATGATTACATATATGTAATTTGTTCATGATACAGGTAATTGTGATAAGGGTTATGGTGGCGTGAATTGTTCACAAAAGTTCGATTGTTCTTCATTGAATAATTGCTCAGCTCATGGTTATTGTTCCTACGACAATTATTGTACATGTGACTATGAGTGGACTGCTGCCAATTGTTCCCTTCCAATCACTTGTAATAAGGTCAATAATTGCTCAGGTCATGGTTATTGTTCTGGTTATCAAGCTTGTAGTTGCTCTCAAGGATGGACTGGTGCTGATTGTAATTCCGTTTACAATTGTTCACTTCTTAATAATTGCAATGGAAGAGGTATTTGTTCTGCTGATAATTATTGCTATTGTAATTCCCAAAGTGGTTATTATGGTGTCGATTGTACTACACCATACAATTGTTCAGCTTTGAATAATTGTTCAAGTCATGGTGTCTGTACAAATAACGACTATTGTACTTGTAGTGCTGGTTATTATGGAACTAATTGTTCATTGAAATATGAGTGTGTATCCAATGATGAATGTGGATTTCCAAATGGTAATTGTATGATGGGCTCTTGTTCTTGTGTTTTTGGTTGGGGAGGTGAAAAATGTCAAAAGATGATTTGTCCAAACAATTGTAATAATCATGGCAATTGTTCTTCACCTGGTTCCTGTACTTGTGATAATGGATGGCTTGGTTCTGAATGTTCTTACTCATGTTCTGGTATTGGAGGTTGTGGTATTAATGGATATTGTGCCAATAATAATTCCTGCGTTTGTTATCCAGGTTGGCAAGGTGTCAATTGTAATATTGCAAAATCTCCAAATTGTACTGCTTTTAATAATTGTTCAGGAAATGGTGATTGCATAAGTAGTTATGGAGGAGATGATTACTGCTCATGCTACCAAACTTATTATGGAGACAAGTGTGATCTCAAGTACAATTGTAGCTCTTTAAATAATTGCTCAGGTCATGGTGTCTGTACAAATATCAACTATTGTACATGTGAAGCTGGTTTTGGTGGAAAGGACTGTTCTTCAAAGCCAAACTGTACTTCTTTGAATAACTGCAGTGGTCATGGCGTGTGTACTTATGATGACTATTGTATTTGTAATCTTAATTATGGAAATGCTGATTGCTCAGTTTACAATCCTCCAATTTGTCCAAATAATTGCTCTGGTAATGGTACATGCAATCAATATAGCTCTTGTGATTGTAAGGAAGGATATTGGGGATATGATTGCACAATTACTTGTCCAAAAACAAAGAATTGTAACAGTCATGGTTTTTGTTATGCTCAAGACCAATGCTCTTGTAATGTTGGTTGGATGGGAGAAGATTGCTCAGTTCCAGAACCAAATTGCAATGCTGTTAAGAATTGTTCCTATCATGGTGTTTGTATAGAAAACAATGTTTGTGCATGCTATACTGGTTATGATGGTTTAACTTGTGCTGACTATTCATGTAGAAACGTTTCAAATTGTAATGGGCATGGCTCATGCGTTGGGGTTGATACTTGCCAGTGTAAGAGTGGTTGGAGAGGAAACTCAGATTGTTCTGCCTTCTCTTGTGAAGCTGTTAATAATTGTACTGGATTGGGAAGCTGCATTGGTCAAAATCAATGTTCAGGAAATCCATCAATCAAGTGTTATGGAGTTGTTTCAACCAGTGGTTCTGTATGTAGTGGTAAGGGTACTTGTGTTGGAACTGATAGTTGTCAATGTGTTAGTGGAGCTTTTGGATCTAATTGTAATTCATTTGCTAGAATTCCATCTAGCCAATTGGTTATTAACTCTGTCAATTTCGAGTCTGTCATTTCAATTCCAGTAACTTTGACTGGTCCAAGTACCTACACATTCAAATGGAAACAAGTTGGTGGATCTCCTTCATTGCAACTCTCTACAATTGCTGTGGGAGGTATTGTCAATGGACCTGGTTTGTACATTAACGCAAATTCTGAAACATTCAACAATGGAATGGTTGCTGGTGAAACTTACACCTTCCAAGTTAATATTACTAGAGCTGATGGATACTCTACCGTTTTGGAATCAAGCGTTCAAGTTGGTTTGAGTCCAGTGTTGAAAGCCACAATAGTCAATCCATCTGATAACTCACAAACTGGTGTTGCTGTTACTACCAAATTTACTGCTACTATTCAAGAATCCTATGATCCAAATGATTCTGAAGCTACATTAATGTACGGATATGGTTTCTACACTGAAAGTGGTTTGAAGGTTGTCTCTGTTTATTCTTCATCCAAGCAAACTAATTTAACGCTCCCATATCAAACTGGTGGCTCCGTTACTGCCTTTGTATACGTCATCAATGCACAAACTGGTAATCAAAAGGAACTCAAGTTCTCAATGAATGTTTCAAATCCAACAAGTGGAAAGTCAGCCTCAGAAGTCAATTCATTTGTTCAAAATCTTGTTACTTCAGATGCTTCGGTTTCTCAATTGTCCATAGCTGTTCAATTGTTGACCACCTCACCATCCAGTGATCCAACTGTTGTTCAACAACGTACCGATATCAAGCAACAAGTTATTACAACTCTCGTTTCTAAACCAGTAACAACTAGTGCTGAAAGAGACACTTTGTTGACAGTTCTTGTTTCAACTACTCAATCAGCCAACGAAGTATCAACTACATCAGTTACAAAGACTTTGGATTTCTTAGTTTCCCAACCATCATTGGCTCAAAACTTCAATCCATCCCAACTTGGTCAACTTGCCTCTCAAATTTTGTCAACAGCTGTTTTTAATTCGACCAGTATCTCAACTTCCACCACAAGTAAACAAGTTAGAACCATCATCGATGCTGCCATGACTGCCACAGCCTCAAACTTGGCTGCTGGACAAAGTGCTGTCAAGACATTTGGTAACATTGTTGCTGTCGTTTCAAGTAATACTCTTGATAATTTACAACCAACAATCCCAACTAATTCAATTAGCTCAGTGGGTATTAAATCAATTTCTCTCCCAACTGCTAGTTTACAAAGTTTATTCACCAACTCTGGTCTTCCATCAAGCACTTTAGTTTCCTTATCACTTTCAACGGCTCCACTCTCAATGTACTCCTTCACTCAAACTAAACTAGCCTCAACTCTTGCCAGAATCGCCTTAATTAATTCCAACAGTGCCTCTGCTATAGCTGTTGCCAATTTGACATTACCAATTGAATTCAATCTCCAACTTGGTGGTCCTGTAGAAAATGGAAAGACACCAAAATGCAAATACTTTAACGAAGTTTCTAATTCCTTCACCACTGATGGCATTGAAACTATTGTCATCTCTTCAAGTGAAATCAAGTGTAGAGTTACTCACTTGACTGATTTTGCAATTGTTCCAGAAACAAGTGGAACACCAACAAGTTCTGGTTCAGTGGTCAAGCCAAAGGATACTATTTCAGAAGGAAGTTCAGTTTCTGCAACTCTTGTTACATTATTAGTTGCTATTTTCTCAATGTTTTTCATGTTTTAAAACATTCACTTATAAATAAAAATATAATAAATTGTAATAACATTATTTGAACTGCGAACAAGTTTACAATTAAATTAGGAACTTGAAAAAAATCAATCAAAAAAAAATGCAGCAAGCAATTTCGCACGATTTGATAACAGCAGAAAGTAGAGGAGTGATTTTGGATGTCAATGAAACATCCTCTCCCTCACAAATTACAATTCAAGATGATTCCAATGATTATACTAAAATTGATTTGAAAATTGAAACCAAGTCCGATAGTCAATTAGTTCGTTTTGTAGTTTTATCGGATACTCATAGATGTCAGGGTATTTACGACTATTGGTATGATGAGAAAAATAGAAGAGATAGTTTGGATTCCATTGAGGAAAAAGAGAATAGAGAATTTATCAAATTACCGAAAGGAGATTATTTGTTACATTGTGGAGATTTTACAAATTATTGTTTACCGAGTAGGTTTGAAAAGTTTTTAGTGGAATTCTCACACAAAAAGATGAATTGAGTGAATTTAATACATTTCTTGGAAAAATTAAACATCGTTACAAACAAATTATTGTAATTCCTGGAAATGTAAGTGAATGCTGAAATATTTTGATATTTACAATTTGACTATTTAAACAGCATGAATTTGTAGGTATTTTTGAAAAATTAAAATGTTTAGATGACTCTATTAGTGTGCTGATATGTGTTCTTTATTTTTGTACAATGCAACTGTATTGTTGAATGATTTTTTAGAGCTAGAAGATGGGAAGATTACAATATTTGGATCAAGATTTAAATCATTTTGGATGAATTGGAAAATGACTGGATATGACTCTGACGCACAAAGTGACTGGTCAACTCTGACAAAACCAGTTCTCAAAGGTGAAAAAAAAGTTGACATTCTCATGACTCATCAACCACCTTATTTCAAGGAAATTTCAAATAGATTTTTCAGACGTGGAAGTAAATCTCTTAGAGAGGCCATAGAAACTGTCAAGCCAACCATAAACTTGTTCGGCCACAATCACGATATTTATGGAGTAAAGTATTCGTCAGATTATGATTTGAAAAATCAAATTGACACAACCTTTATAAGTGCTTGCTCTTTGGATTCCCATGAAAACGCAAGAAAAGTAATAGTATTCGATTATCCAATAAATAAATAATAATACAATAATTTACAATTTATCTTAATCAAATAATCCAGAACTTCCTATCAAAGCTGGGGTTGAAGGAGAAAGTGGTTCCTCTACAACTGTACTGTCCATAGTTTTCTTTTCCTTTTCATATTCTGATTGAGAAATAATGACTCTAACAAGTTCAACATAACCATCTCCATTATTAGAATCAGGAGTACCTTCTTGTTTAACTCCTTCATTGTAAGAATAAGCTGCATGAGTAACATAGTGAACTCCATAGTTATTTTGAGGTGTACATTCACCACCACCAAAACCACCTCCTCCACCACCTTAATTGTCCAATAACACAAATAAAAATTGAAAATAATTGTTAAACTATAAAATTGAAAATGATGCTTACCTTCATACAAGCTACCACCTCCACCACCAAAACCACCATTAGCTCCACAAGCATTACTGAAAGTTCCACCTTCACCACCATTCTTGAAACTCTTTCCACCAACACATTGATCGCCAGCACCTCCATCAATAAACAAACCACCACCGCCACCGCCTCTGTCACCTTTAGCTGCCTTTTGACTTCTTGCTTCGGCTGGTCCTTTCGTATACACTTGTCCTCCCTTAATTAATGTTAATTTAAAAAACTCATTCCAAAATCATCATCTACTTACTGGTGATTGAACAGTCCAACTATACCAGTTGGCACCGTTACCTCCACCTCCAATAATAAGAGGCTTCATAGTATCACTATCAACAACAAAAGTACCACCACCACCTAATTGACCAACTTTTAACAAATCAAAATTGAAAATAATACTTACCACCTCCAGCGCCACATGAACTACCATTTGTACAGTCGCCACCAACTTGACCTACAAGAATGCTCAATTCTCTGCCTCTCTTCAAGTGAAAGACACCACTGACAATAGCTCCATATCCTTCTCTGAAAGTTGTAGTATATGTATTTTTACCACCTCTTGCACCAGCTGCAGTAATTTTGTAAAATCCAGTTGCTGGAACAACCCATTTTTGAATACCATTCTCCAATTTAACCTTATTCTTTAAGAATTTACAACTATCATATTGTGAGCCAATAACTGTTGGTCCGTTTTTGCCTGTAGCACCCAAGTTTGTAAACTTGATTGACATTCCTTTTGGAAGAAAGTCATATAATACACAATCTCTTTCACGAAAATTCTTATCTTCCTTATTCTCAATCATTGCAGGATTCAAATTGAATCTCATGGCTTCATAAAGCTTTGGGAAAATGACATCTCTCTTGGAAACCAAAAGTGGATGGGAATCAACTGTCGCCAAGACCTCTCCTTCAACAATTGGGAATCTGATTTCACCCAAGAAATAGTCCAAATATTGCAATCTATTTTCCTTATCGTGCTCAATCCATCTCATCAAGGACTTGAATAAATTTCCTTCACTGCAAATGAGTTCCTTTCCAGCAAGCATGATCTTCAAGTCTTCAATTGGTAATTTAACAAAATGTTGACTTTCACAAACAGTATCAAAATCAGCAGAAATCTTAGTAAGAAGAGTCTTCTTTAAAGAGTTGATTTCTTTAAATTCTTCTAGGTATTGTGAGCAATTTTCCAAAAGAAGGAATGAAGAATCAGCATCAACAGCAGCATTTCTCATAATTTCAAGAGTCATCTCCTCAATTTCTTGCATTCCATAGGTATGAGCAAAAGTATACAAATCAATAAATTTATCCATTGTATAATCTTTTGTGCAACCAAAATACACAACCTTTAAGAAAATTTCCAATCCAAGATCAGTCACCTGTGGCAACACAAGCTCCTTGCCAATCTCGAATTCTGGAACAAAAAGAAGTTCCTTGAGTTTTGTACTCCATTTTCCTACCTATGAACCATCATGATGTTCGGATCACACAATTAATATTACAATAACATACCAATGCTCTAAGAGCAGGAAATCTCTTTCCATTCTTACTGATCAATACGCAATCAGAAGCCTCTTCATCCAAATACAAGGATGAAATCATCGACAAGGTTTTTTCTGTACATTCAATGTAGGCCTCCTCGTCAATGGCTGTCTTTTGCACAGCACCACCACCACTAGAAGAAGAGCTAGATAATGACAACATTTTTTCTGATCCGCGCGAAAATTAGTAGAACAGATAGAGTTGTTTTTTTTGATTAAAATTTTTAAAAATAATTTGTGATGATCAAGTTCATCTATGCATACTGGAAAGATAAAAACTTTTACAAAATTCAATATTGAAAGGAACTTGATGAGAGATTTTATTTAAAGGTCTTCAACGTTTGTTGATGAGAACAAACAGCAAATTCCTTTTCGTAATGAACTTTGTAAGTTAAAGAGAACTTGAGAGAAAATACAAATAATTTTCATTCATAAAAAAAATGGGAAATAGTCAACTAAGAGAACCAAAAAGAACCGCTCACACTATTGTTGAAGAAGATTTACAAGTGGTATTGAAAGAACAGAATATTATTGAACCACATAACTATTCGAATCAAAACTATTATGACAGTGATTCAGAAGAATCAAGTTTGTCAACCTGTGGTTCCAACTATGAATATGTTGATCTTTCAGAATTTTGGAATCTTCCTACTGAAATTCAACTTTACACAATGACATTTCTTCCATTGAACAATTTTTCTCGAATTATTCGGGTGTCCAAATCACTTTCCAAAAACTTATTGGAATACAATGAATTATTTACCATATACTATTTGAATGATTTCAGACCAAGAGCGATTCAAGAAAGAAAATCCTGGGTTTCTTATAGCTGGCGAGATGATCCCCCAGAAAATGACTCTGCTCTCTTTCACCTTCCTCAATCAATTGATTCTTCTCAGTATTTTCAATCTTTAGGATTTTATGGAACTTTGAAAATTATTGTGGTTGAACATGTTAATGAGAGGAAAAGGAGACGAAAGCGGGCTAACATGCCACAACCAATGTAACTCAGTTTCAAATAATATACAAATTCATAAATGGATTATCTTGAACAGCTTACACATACGCCATTGACTTGTCTATTAGAAAACAAAGAATTCTTTCATGATATTGAGAAGAGTTGGTTTCTAAAATGATCCGCATTGAGAAAGAAGGACAATGTGTTGGAAAAATCAGAGAATGTACAATGATTATTCAAAGTTTCAAGTAAACAAGTTGGTGTTGGTCTTTTGTTCGATTTTTGAATTAACATTTGAGGAAGAATTTCATGCAAGAGACAACTTTTCATTTCCTTATCCACAGAGCTCATATTAGAATTAATAATTCCATCTTGTTGAGCTTGTTGCAAGTGTTGTTGCACTTGAGATGGATCTTCCAAGCCGTCAAGTCTCTTTTGATGTAAAAGTTCAAGAATGACCAATCCTAGAGAGTAAATATCAGATCTTGGAGAAATAATGAGGGAATTAATTCTTTCTTGTTGAAAGTGAAAGGCTGTCACTTCCTTCAATAGAAATGACAGGTGTTGCATAATTCAACTTTTGGAATGTGACTTGCTTAGATGAGGATGTTTTCAAAATTTGGCTTCTAGTTGTCAATTTGAAAGTATGACTTCCAGCATTTATACTGTCATAGGTGATTGACAGTTTGCTTGAATTATTGTTTGGAAGTGTCATCATGTTGGAAGATACAATTTCCCATTTATAGGAAATTTGTTTTCCATCTGTGGAATAACTTTCACTTGCATCCAATAGAATATTTTCACAACTTGAATATGGAGGTCTATATCCTCTAGAAAATCTTTCACATCTCAATTTACCATTGTTGCAATCGAAGTATTTTCCACGTTTCAGTTTGAATGACTTTGACAGTTCATAATCTATAAGAAACCAATGTCCATCATATAGGACAATATTATCTGGTTTGATATCATTGTGTGTAATATTTCCTCTTTCCAATAATACAAGTGTGCCAAGTAAATCTTTCACAAATTGAAAAATGTCAACTTGGTCAACTTGCCCATTTCTTAACATTGTTCCCAAACATGTTCCTTTCAGTGTGAAGCAATAATCTGGATTATCACTAGGTAAATATAAACTCAAAATTGATTTTACTCCTTCATGTTGCTTCACTCTTTTGACAATACAGTCCACATTATTAATTTTGCATGATAGAAGAGATTTACCTCTCGATTCATAAAACACGTTGTAATCCATTACTTTGTATGTGATATTGTAAATATTTGCAACAGTAGGAAAGTTGCGAATTGTTACTTCTTGCAGTTTCTTCTTGTTTATGTTTCCCAACATTCGATCTTCATTGCACTCAACCATGTCCAACTCCAGCACTGAATCCAAAGATCGTTTCATTGTTTTTTTTATTGCTGAGAATCCTATGGATTTCCTTCGTTTGAATGAAACTGTAAGATAAAAGAGCTATTGCTCTGTACAATGTGATGAACTATTTTTCACAAATATTAGTGAATTTAATATTTTACATGGTCAAACATTTATGTTCTCGAATATTTGTTGTTGTGGAGTTTAAATATTTTACATCTTTTTGAATAATTTCTTTAAATAGTAATTTTAAATCAGTTTGGTTTTCATGATAATATTCAATTAAATTAATATTAATTTCATTTTTAAATTTTTCAACCATTTCCTCCAAATTATTATTATTAATTAAATCAATCTTATTTAATGTAAATACAATTGGAATGTCATTTGATTCTTTAATATTTAATATTTGTTCGATCATAAATTTTAAACTGTTAATCGACTTGAAATCAAATACATCACAAACAAGTATAAAACATTTACTGGATCGAATACATTGATCTATTTATATTAGATATATAATAATAAAATATATTGACTTACATCTCAATGCTGAATATTCCTCTGCCCCATCTATTTTCAATATTTAATATATTTCTATTCTAAATGTATTTTCATCAACTAGTATATATTTCGCATAATCATCTACACATGATAGATCATAGCATAACATATTTCTAAAATTGAAACACAATTGATGTTTTACCTAATTTGTAATTTAATAATTTAAATTTGGTACAACATTTATTGGCAATCATCTTGTTGTTATTCCCCTTGCGCATTTTTTTGTGGTTTCGTTTCAAAGTTTAAGTTTAATAACCATGCCACATTCTTTTCAAAAAATCACTATTACTCAATTATTTAAAGGAAATGAAACATTTGATAATTCTAAAGAACAATGCGTTTTTGAAGTTTAAGTTAATCAAAAGTAAAAAAAAATGGACGTAATTGGTCAGGACTGTATGTTGGAAATTGCTGGATTTCTATGCACTTCCGATGCTTTACACCTTTTACAAATTAATTCTGTATGGTATGTAATATTACATATGTTTAAAATTATATTAATATTTAAAGGCATGAATTGGTAAAATCAGATTTATTTTGGAAGATTATTTATCATCAAATGATGACTAAAAGATTACAAAGTGAGACAAGAAAGAATTGTAAGATAAGACTTGAACAATTGATTCAAAAACATATCGGAAAGAGTAAGAATATGTATAAGAGACCATGTGTCAAGGACGGAGAATTAGTATTCTTGAAAATTCTCAAAAAGGAGATTGACAGTAAAAGGTTTAGAAATCGTGCTGAAACCCTTAACAAGCTGTTAGTTACAAATGTTAACTATTATACTGATGATAAAATAGCGATTGGTTGCCTCAAGAATATTTGGAACGGAATTCAGAATGGAATAAGACCTATGATAGCTGCTTACAATCTCTTGGGAAAAAAACACCCAATCTCTGTAAGATTATCTGAAAAAATTAGATACCGTTTCCAAAGTGATATACACTATTCACAGATACAAATTAATTACTATCACAATCCAAAAAAACTTGTAGACGCCATTTATGAGCTACTTAATACTGTTGGAGCAGACCTGATTGAAATTGATGATATGATTGCCTTGTCAATTTTAGAGCTTGCTCACCAATTTAAACAAACAGATTTATTCAAAAAGGCATTGAGCAAAATTGTAGAATTTGGATTAAGCTCTTATGGTATTGCACATCTTGAATCAACAGATAAGAGCAAAATCTTTTTAACTTTAGTGACAGATAAGCCATTTGAGTGTTTACATCTCGATCAGTTTTTAAAGTTGATAATCTCATGTTTTGAGAGCAAGGCTAAAGCCATTGAACATCTTTCTAGTGAATTAGGTACATGCAATTGGAGCACAATTACTGCTGAAAAGTTGCATTTTTTGTTGGAGAATGGTTTCTCAATAATACCACCTATTAACCATCAGCAACAACAACATGGTGAATCTAAATAGGCATTTTCGAATTAAATAATAAAACGTAACGCTTTTTCTCAAAATCTTAACGTTACACAAACTGGCGCCAAAAATTTGAAAAGAATCAAAAAAAAAGTGAGAACAACAACAGCTGGAAGAGGCTAAACCACATTTTGTTGCACTTTACTCTCGAGAGAACAATTACCAACAACAATCACAACAAGACAATATATGAACCATCAATTTTCTCATCCTTCCTCCCTGAAGAATACAAATAATAATAACCTGATACGAGCACCCTTCCTTTCACCTCCATCCAAAATAACACAACCAAAAACACATATTGATACTCCCGTGGTCACCCAGAGAACAATGTTCAATAATAATCATCAACAGCATCACTCCTCACTACCATCAGGAACACAGGATGATAGTGTATTAAATAACAGAGACCGTTTACGAAGACAACACCTGAATAGACATAATATGCCCTCCACACCAACACTTGGAAAATCCAATCACTTTCAAGAGAATGCCAATCCAACAACAACAACCTGGACAACCTGGTACTTCATTCACAATAGAATTATCTACAGCACCAAAGAAAGGTCCACCACAACACTTGTTAGAACGTTTAAGTAAAAAGACAAGTGTAGCAAAGAGTGTCAAGGATTCCGAAATGGGTGATGGAAACAATACACAAATGCAACAACCAGCCACAACAACAGCAGCAACTACTACTGGTAGTGCTAATAACACTGCAATCACAGCCAATCAGAGAAGACAAACTATTTTGGAATTCCAAAAGAGAAAGAGTACAACAGCAACAACTCTTAAAAATTCCCTCAATAAGCCAACACAAACTAATCCTCCTAATTTAACATACACTACCTTTGATACAAATGGTCTGACATTGGACGATGATTTGGAAATTGGATTTGAGAAATCTGGGTCTCCTATTGTTTCATTGAATGGATTGAATAGAGCCAGTCAGCCTTCTCCAAATAATTTTGCTTTTGGAGCTCAACAAAATGTAAATAGTCAACCAAACATTCCTGCTCAACAAGGTTTCCAACAACCACAACAATTTGGTGGGTTCAATCAACAACAAGAGAATAATCAACCAAACCCTCAATGGCAAATTGAACAACAACAATTAGAACAACAGCAACGAGTGGCAGAACAACAAAAGCTTGAACAGCAACAATTGGAGCAACAGAGAATGACAGAACAGCAAAGAGTTGCTGCTGAGCAACTCCTTCAACAACAACAATTGGAACAACAGAGAATGGCTGAGCAACAACGTTTAAGGGATCAGCAACAACAGCAACAATTGGATCAACTCAATGAGCAACAACGTGCTGCAGCAGAGCAACAAATTCTTCAACAAAAGCAAATGGAACAACAAAGAATGCTAGATCAGCAACGTATTGAACAAGAAAAGCTTCAACAACAATTTGCTGAGCAACAACGTAATGCAGAACAGCAAAGAATTGCTGCCGAGCAACAACATTTGCTTCAACAACAACAAATGTGGCAAGCTCAACAAGTTTCCCATCAACCTCAACCTCAATCTCAAATGCAATATATTCCAGTTTACCAAACTGTTCCATCTGAAGAAGTTCAAAGAATGATTCATGAAGTGCAACGTCAACAGGCTGAATTCGAAAGACAAAGACAAGCCCAGATGGAAATAATTCAAAGAGAAAGAGCTGAACTTGAACTGGGAAGGGAATTGTTGAGGAGACAACAACTTGAACTCCAAGCCAAATTGAATGAAGTTGATCAAATCAAGATGGGATTACCTCCATCAACTGAAAGAAGAAACTCGATCGATGCTCGTAGAAATGAAGTAGAAGCCAACAGAAATATCAAAAGAACAGCTCAAAGACAAGAGATTATTAAATCAAAGAGAGAACTTAACTTGCTTAATGTTGACAAATTGTCGAGAACCTCAAGAGAAATCAAGAGAGAAGAAAGAGAAGAAGAAAAGAAGAGAACTAGATCCATGTTACCAGAAGGCATTTTCTCACCACCAAGAGCCAAACCAACACTCTCAAGGCCATCCATGTATGGTTCAAGAACCACTCCATCCTCCGTTACTAAATCAGATATCAGCACTGGTAGAAAAACAATTGAGACACCAACTTCTCTATACAGCCCTGCATCCTCAATGAGGGGAAGTATTAGATCGAGTGTTTCGACATCTAAGTCCAACTCTAGGGAAATGGCTTCTCCATCAAACCAATTGAGTAAGAGAAAGCAAATGGTTTTGGAAAAGACAAGAAGAAAAGCAGAAGAATTTTCTCGTAAATCAACATCCAATAATAATACTCCATGTCAACATTAATTTATTGACATATGATAAAATTATTTGTACTATTTCAAATTTCAAATTTTTAATTCTTGTATGGATTGAAACCTTTGCCTGCTCTAGGTATTGAGCTAGCAACTATTCTAGGATTATGTTCCAAGAAGCGCATGAAATTATGTTTATCCACATAAGCAGCTTCTGCTGTAATATCCATCAAGTGATTCCATTTCTTTCCTTTGATTCCAACAAAGATATAGTCACCCTTTCTCTTCAAATGTTTCATTGAGTTTTCTGATACTTTGCTAGCAACATCCTCAGTCAAAAAGAGATTATATTTCAAATTTTCCATGGAGTTTTGTGGAATATTAATGTGATCTACTGGGACTATAGTATCCTTATAATTTCCCCATCCAAATTTAGCTGTAACAATTCTGAGAGTTTTCTCATCAATAAGTCCAAATTCCAAAATATTATGTCTTGCATAATAAGCAATACCAGCAATAACACCAACAGCTGCCAATCCATATCCAAGTCCAATCAATATTTTAGTTGTCAATGATGCTTCCTCTTTGTTGCCATGTTCATCAAGTTTTACCATAGTCATTGTAAAATAGGCCAATAATGAAAGCGTTACAGCATTAATCATTGAAGCAATAAAGGCAAACTTGAAAAACCTAGCCTTTGGATTACGATAAAGAAGAATATAATTATTAGGCACTGGCTCTTGATTTTTAGGAGGTGTTATAAGTGATTTTACATCTACAGTACTATCATCAGCTTTGGTTTGTTGTTGATGTTGAATAATTGGCACTTTGCTATTTAATTGAGTACTAATATGAAAACTTCTAGTAACACCATTCCGAGCAAGAATTAATAATGTTGATGATGGCGATGATGAAATTGTATGTGTCTTTCTCAAAGAAGAACCCGATGAAAGCAATCTTTGCATTTTTTTCTAAAGGTGGCGCTAATAACTAGAATTACTTTATTAGTTTTTCAATATTAAAAAAGTGCAGCGTACGGTCTGTCAGCTGACTCGATATAAAAACTCGATTTTGCCAACATGAACATTTAAAATTCATATTAAATTGATGCAAAATAATATTATGTTTTTTCCTAATTAAATTTGATATTATCAAAATTGATAAGTTAGTTGTTACTTTTTCAATTTTTGAGCCTCCGATTTAATTTCTTTTACACAAGCTGCTAGAGCTTCAGGGTTAATTCCCATCTCACATAGATTCATAATGATGGCTAAACTCTCCCGATCAAGTCCTGCTCCTAAAATATTACTCATTTCGTGAGCAACTATGAATTCATAGTGAACACTATACATTTCAATTATAAAACCTACTTTCCAAAGTTTCTTGTGTTTCCTTGATGAGATTTTCCGAAGATGATGAAGATCCTAGGGAGTTATTTGAAGACATTTTTTGTTGTATTTATTGATTCTGGTTTTTTATTTTCTTTTGGAGGGAAGTTAGTTTTCTCCTCAACAGTAACACATCATTGTTGAAACCTTCAATATCAAGAGTTCTTCGTTTTGCCAACTCTTTGTATTTCTTGTGGAGTTTTTGCATTTTCATTTCCATCTTTTTAGTTTTGAGATTGTACTCCTCCTTTTTGGCAGCCAATTGATCTTGTAAATGCATGATATCATTCTCTTTCATGATGGTTTGCTCTCTGAAATATTTGGCATATTCTTCAGTTTGTTCTCTCGCATTACTAATGAGAAGATGGGCTTCTTCTTGAGATCTCTCCTTCAGTTTGTCAATTTGTTTTCTAAGGAAAATATTCTCTTGTTTGAGTTTTTCAATATTTTCTCCTTGTTTTCTGATTTCAGTTTTGAGATTGTGGGTTGTGACGAAATATTCTCTATTACTGATATTGAGTTTTTTGTGACAATCTTCATAATCTCTTTGTAATTTGAGAATTGTTGCTTTATCACGCTCTCTTCTCTTTTCTTCCTCTTCAATCATTATCATTCGTTCCTTCATAAGGGATTCTTCCTTTTCCCTTGAGAGTTTGAGATGTTCATCGAGTTTAGCTTGTAAAGATTCCACTTGTAGTAATAATGTGTCTGTTTTTTCATTTGGAATAATAATTGTTCTCAAAATTCTTGAAGGTTGTTGCTGTTGAGCAAAGTTAGTATTTGTACAGACTTTAGGTTTAACTTGTTGATATTTAGTATTGTTTGCGGCTCTGTTGTCGCTTGAGCTTTTAATGTATTCTTCTATACAGGTTTCCTTATTAGAATAATTTTGTATATTTTCTTTTTTCGATTCGTTATTATTGACCTTACTGGTCTTTGTATTGAGGACATATTTTGTTATTTGGTCTGGACGACAATCTTTAAAATAGGTCACTTCCTGCGTCACTGGTTGTGTGAGTGCAAGCAAGTCTCTTATTTTCTTTCTGTCCTCCATTTCTTGAACTGTTGAAAAGGTTGATGATTAATTTCATTCAGAATACACTTACTTTTGAGAGCATCATTTTGATGTTGCAAATGCATTGAATGTTCTCTTTCGTCGAAGATATGAAGTTGTGCACCGGAGAGAGCCCTCCTAAGAGCATCAATTTCATCTTCTCTCCTTCTCAGTTCCCACTCTTGATCGTGAAACTTTTGATATTGTATTTGTATATCGTTCATCTTTCGACACATGTCCTCCCGTTCCTTCTCCATTTCAGCTGAATAACAAAGAATATATTAAGAATGTGTATTTGTGAATACGTACCCACTTTCTTTTTATAAAAATCCATCGTGTTATCAATGGCAGGATCTACTGGTTGTGTTCCTAACATCATTAAGGTTGCTTGATTGTTCAAATTCATCACTTGAGAAGAGGAAATTCCCTGTGGTGATGATGAAGGCGGGTTTCCTTGACTCATTTTTTATTCTAAAATCATTTGAAAGGGTTTGTACATAGGGCGCCAAATTTTGGAGGGAAATACTTGTCCATGTAGTGCATGTGGCGCCAATTTCCAATGAATAAGAAAGAAAAAAATATGAGAAAAAGCTCCTCTCCGTATCAAGTATCACCAACCAATAATGCAAAACGTAATTCTAGGACAAGTACAGCCTCAACCCTAACAGGCACTTTCACTTCACTTCTCAAATTTATGGAAAGGGTAATGGTGGGGTTTTGTATAAGGCAAAACCAACTCCACAAAAGAAGAAGGAATGGGATGTAAGTGAATTGATTCAAAAATTGTTCATCAATGATGAGGATAGAATACAATACACGACTTGAAAGTTTATAAATTAACTAAAGAAGAACTGGAAGCAAAGAAGAGAGCGAGAATCTCTAAAAATCAAGAATTTTATAGAGTTGACACTCCGACTAATGAAAGACCTTGTTCTGCACCTCCTTCAAGACCTAAGAAAACTCCAATCAAAGAACAACCAACTGTTTCACCTAAAACTCCAAAGAGCATGCCAACTCCAACAAAAAATACTTTCAAATCAAATACAAAGAAAACCACTAGTACCACCCCTAAGAAAACATTTACTCCTCAATCAGCAGCTAAGATTGCCAGCAATATTGACCTGGACAGTACACAATTCTTGTCTCCACTCAAATTGAAACCCCCACCCCAATTAGATTTACTTCCTCTCACCTCACGCATTCTTCAACAAGAGATTTCAGAAACTTCAAGCGAAAGTGAGAAGGATAAGAGTTTGAATATAAGCGAAGAATTCTTCCAAGAAGATGATTATCATAGATTTGGTGAGTGGAGTAGCAATATTCAACAAAATTCAGCAGATCCATTCAAAGTGCCAATTGGAGCATCTGACAATGTTCGAGGAAATGAACTTGATTTAATTAAGAACGAGCTTAGTGAACTCAGAAGCAATATGATAAAACTTGATCCAAATGCAAGAATAGTCGAGAAAAAACTTGAGGAAAGAAAGCAAAGAGAATTTGAATTAGAGGAAAAATCAATGATGTTACAACACGAGTTGGATATTTCCAGACAATCCTATGCAGAACTGGAAGAACGATTCTCAAAATACAGAGAAGATACAGAGGATAGAGAAATGACTATGCTTCAAAAAATAGAAGAACTTACACAATTGCTTATGCAACAAGCAAAAGGCATGTACCCTGGAAAGGAATAGTATGAGTATGAATAATCTAAATGATATGGGGAGTTTTAACTATCTCGTGGATAATCAGCACTCTGTGTACAGCAACAGCTATTCAAATGACGAACAGTATGGTGAAGATGAAACTGAGCACAATATCACACCAACAAATTCCACTCCTTCGAAACCATCCCCTCAAACAGACTTTATCATCAATGGAAGGCCTGTACTGAAAAATATCGCCTCTGAACAAGACATTGCTAGATCACCAACAAGGAATCAATCTCATTTCCCACAACCTATAATGAGATTTGAAACTAATCCTTTACTTGCAAAGGTAACTCCCTCAAAAACAAGAGTTCCATATAGTGAGGAAAATAAGGAAAACATGATGACAGAATATTCAGAGAAATTGAGTGATGATGTTTCTCCATTTGCAACTTATAGATATCCAGTCGACGATCAAGATGGAGCTATTGAAATTCATAGACCTTTAATTGTAGGAAGAGACTTTTCAAATACAATCCAAAACAATACCGTGGTAACAAAACAACATAAGGATTTCTCTCCTCCAAATTCAGGAAGAGGACTTATGTTGCCTCCTCAATCCAAAGTTAGAAAGTTTAATATTCGAGAAAAACACTAATAAACTAATAGAAAATACTCTTTACTCAATCTTGAGGCTTATTCAGGAAATTAGGTTTTTTGTGCGATAATTGTAAAACTAAAATATTGAACGATTTTTAATTAAAAAAAAATGCAATAACATGTCGGGATTGAATTTTGTCAAGTCAAACAAGGAAATCGATTCAATGATGTTATCACCAACAAGTGGAAAAATAAAAGATGAAAAGAAAGTAGATAATAATTTGGGAAATATTTCTATGGACACACCTATGGATTCGGCCATTCTTCCTTCATCATCTAATGTTGATTCGGAAAGGAGAGTATTTTCAACACCTCCTCCTCATCCAGTTGCTGCCCAACATTATTATAGAAAATTATTTTCCGATCAACAGGAACCAATAAGAAACGAAGAACAATTGAATGATAATAGTCATCCTAATAATAACAATTTTAAAAGCAATAATGCAATTTATCCGTCATCATTATCTGGAGCTGCTGGATTTATTACACCATATGCTCAACCAATTTATACGATGATGGCACCACAAGCATTCCAACCATATCCAGCCTCTTATCAACCTACTACTTCTGTTCAACCCACTATTTCTTCAATAGTTACAGATTCTTTGCTATCCTTGATTAAATACTTGATTTTCTTCCTTCTCTCATTGGGTATTTTCAAGGTAGGAAAGAGATGGATTCTTTCTCTTTTGAAAAACTATAGAATTATTGAGAGAGTACCCTCAAGAAAGGAATCAGAGCTTGTGGTAAAACCAGAAATTAAACTAGAAAAAAGAGAAGAGGAAGAATATTCAAATATTAACGAATCAGAACCAAGAGAACAACAGCAACAACAAAGGGAGAATGTAAAACCAACAAGTGGAGAATCTACAAATCCTAGTTTGGATTTTAATAGTATGATGTTTTTACAAAGAGAAATATTTGATTTAAAATTATCTTTAAATGAAATGAAAACTAAAATGGGAGAAATGAATAATCAGGCCATTTCCAATACGTTATTAAAACAAATGGAATTGCAACAGGAACAACAAAAGATGATCCTCTCCCAAACACTCTCCAAAAATGACAAATCAACCTCTTCTGATGAGCTTCACCGTGAACTTAATAATTTGAGAAATGATTTATCTCAAATGAAAGGAATGATGATGGTCAATCATCAACCTTACACTGTAGCTCCACCAATTATTCACAGAGAGCCAGTCCAATACTATCCAAAATATAGTACTCAATCAGTTTCCCCAGCTACCAGCTCTAGCTCCAACGAGAACAAGCTTATTGAACACAATTTGACAAGTAGTATCAAGACAAGCTCACCACCTACTAGAAAAGAAGGAAAAGCCCCTTCACCTGTAAATTACCTTAATTCTTACAGCACAACTGACCCAACAAATTATGAATCAGGTATTTCCAAACGTTCTCAACCTTCTATTGAGATGCCACAGCAACCTACAGAAGAAAAAACCAACTCAGCTCAAGAAGCAACACAAGAACATGTTGAATCAAAAACAACACCGACCAATGAGGAAAAGACTGATGAATCACAATTTGAATATGGGCAAAAATTCGAACCAATCACAGAGGAAGAATATGATCAAGTTTATGGTGAATATCTGAATTCTCTAGGTAAACGATTCGAAGATCAAGTAAATTTCCATACACACGCCGAACCTACACCCTCTGAAACTAAAACTGAGAATGCTACTGTTGAGGAAACCATCCCAGTTCAAGAAAGCAACCCTGTAGCTCAAAATAATGAGAACAATTCACTTGAAACTGAAACTCCAATGACAAGTAATATCACCACAAGCAAACCATTCGATGAGGTTGACGTATTCAATATTTTGAAAACACCAACACTATCATTCGATGAATTATTTGTCAAGGCCTCTCCAAAGCAACCTGAAGCATCCTCTGTTTTCAATGATGTAACTTCTCCATCAGTATCTATTGAGAATAATAATGCTGTTACTGAAAGCTCACCATCATTTGTAACACCTCAGGCTAGTTCTTCAATTCAGGAGGCTGCCAGAGAGTTGAGAAAAACTCAACTCACTGCCAAACAAAAGAAATCCAAGATATTTGGTGTATTGTTAGCCCCTGAAAAGAAGACAAAGAAAAAAAGACCAGCCAAAACAACTACACCTGAAACCCAAGAAGCGCCAAAGGAGTCAACTCCAAACACAATTTCTATTGAAACTAGCATATTGTCAGAGAGTGAAAAATCAATTGAAAATTCACCTGAAGCGGTACTACCAGTCAACAATTTCGCTCCAGAAATTCCAATCAGCATGAACACTCTCTCCAATCCAATTATTGATCCTCCTTCAACAGAATCTTTTGAAAAGTTTGAAACGTATAATTTTGAAAATGATGAAAGGTTCCAAAGAATGTTAAGTCTCACAGCTGACGACGAAGATTGCCCAATCAATAAGGATGATCCAAACTTTTTATTAATGCAAAAAGGAATATATTTTAAACAATTGTTAGGAAATGATGACTTTGATTTAGAGGCCTACATGAAGGTAAAAGGAATTGAAACCAATCAACAGAATAATTGATGATTTACATTTCAGGAACATTAATTAATGAATATTGTGTTTATCTGTGACACTGAGTCTATCACAATAGAAAGGAAAAACAACAAAGATCTGATTTTTCTCATTATATGCTATCCTTCCATTTTTTGATTCATATACTTGTGGAATTGTTAATCCAAAAAGTTCTAAATAAAGCTCTGAAATCTCCTGTTCTAAATTAACCTCTTCCATCTTTTTTGAAATACCTCCCACAACCAATGTTTTGCTTATAGTGGATGATGCTGAAACATTTGGACCAGTGAGACCTGGCCAAATTTGAATGTGTGTCTCCATAGAAATAAGCTGTTCTACCTCGGTTATCGTATCATCATCATGCTTGTCGAAAGTTGAAGAACGATGATAAATTAAAGCTTGGCTTTCATATTTGGTTTTGAGAGATTTAAACGAATCTAGGTAATGTAGGAGAAATTCACCATCTGAAATAGATTCCAAAAATGTTGAGTTTTTGTATTTGGGTGGATAAAGGGTTCTCAATTTTCTGATTGAAACCCTTTTCAAGTCTCTGTGACTTGTTTTCCAGTTAGCTTTGGAATAGTCTATTAAATAGTGAAATATTTCATGTTTGAATTTCTCCTTGATATCATTATATGCAACCCTAAATAAATTGTGCAAAAGTAAACACGGCATCCATTTAACAATTTCTATATATTTATGTTCTCTTGTTGATTGTTCCAATTGGTTATTGACTCTTACTAATGTATCCGATCTAAATCCAACTCGTGAAAATGTGTTATTATAAAATTCCTGCAAAACTTTCCTAAATTTTACACTTTTAAATCCTGATCCCCAGTTGAATCCATCAAAATATTCCTTTTCCAATATAAAACCATCACAAAATCTGGATGCCAACCTGAAAACAGCATTTCCGAAAACACATCTATCCGTATTGACTTGTTGTAATTGTTCATGGAAAAATCTATTCGATAATTCCAACAAATAAATTGAAGGGATTTCCAAATAGGAGAGTATACAATTACATAAATCCTCATTATCGGTAAACAGAGAGAACAAGCTTTCTTCTGCCATTTTTTTAAATAATTAATTGATCATTGTTTAATCTATTAATATATTTAATATGATCCAACACTCATTGTAACAAATTTCATTACAATTATTGCTTTGAGTGTGCCAGCAATGCATCAACCCAAGAACACAACTTTTCTGCAACCATTGAAATATTGCCATAACTATTCTCCAAAATTCCTTGATGATTATTTACAAAAATTGTGGCCTTCTCTAAGGTTTCCTTAGATACAGACTCGATAGCAACAATTCTCGATCTAATATCCACACTTCCAGTAAGTTCTCTCATTATGTCTTTCCAATCATATAAACCCTCCTCTTCAGTGGCTATGTTCTTTTTACTCTCCAACAAGATCATCACAAGGGAAAACATGATTGGCAATTTTGCTGGAGGTCTGCAGAATGACATCATTTCATTAAATCCGTGTCTCTCAAGTTTTTGAACATTGGAGCGTGCTTGATCTAATCTTTCCCTTGTTGAAGACATTTTTTTAAAATTGAAACTTTAAGGTTTTGAGAGATTGAAAAAAACTGTAGAAATACTCATTAACAAAGTTCATCAGTAAAGAATTAATTGTAGTGGATATAAGATAAGGAAATAGTATATGAATGGAATGCAGATACCTTCAAGTGATGTAGATGAAAGGTTTAGAGTATACTCTAAAGTAAACTGTCTTTGTTTGTGAATATTCCAAATGCATCTAATCGACATAAAGTGTTGTTGGCTCAATTTTGAGTTGATTCTACATGATTAATCAAAGCGAGTGACCACGAAACCAATAAATAGGCAATGGATAAAGAGCATTTTCCCAAAGAATTTTCATTAAAAGCATCTGGATGACGATTAATAAAGATTTTTGCCTTATCAAGAGTGTCTTTGGAGATTGTGTCCATCTTTGTTATCGAATCAATAAGATCAGAATTATTCAATCTCTTAACAATTTCCAACCATTCATAAATTTGATCATTAGGAAGTGACTCCTTCCTTGGTTGTGTTTCGAGAAGAATGAGCACCAAACTTAACATTTCAATAAGCTTTGTAGGAGGACATTTAAAAGCCATCAATTCCGAAAAATCACTTCTTCTGCACTGAGATTTAATTGAGGCTCGTGCCTGTTCAAGTTTTTCAAATGATGTTGATGAAGATGAAAGTGACATTTTTTTCTTGTTCTTTTTATGAACCTAAAACTACAGTGGCCCTTGAGTCTCAAACTCATCAAATATGAACTCTGGTTGTATTTTTCTATTAATTTAGGTTGACATTCAATAATATACGACTTTACAATCTCAATTCGATTTAGCTCATGCTCTGATAGTACAACCGAGATTGAGTGATTAATGCTCACTTCCATCCATCATTTGTGCATGCTCTTTTAATACGCACGCATTTATTGTTTTTTATTGCTGTACACGCTTGAGCGGCATAATCAAAAAACAAGAATCAAAAAAAAAGGCGTATTTGCTACCTCTGCCACATCCAAACCCATCATCACATTCCGTTCCTTGTGTGTTGTTGACTAATTATTTATTGTCTCCCATTGTGTTACCTCTTCTTCTTTCACTCACTTACCATAATTGAAATACTTTTCAATGTCATCAGTAACTAGCAATACTTCCACAAGTACCTCTACCAACGCTACTAATAGTAGAGAATCATCAAGAATCATAAAGGCCAAGAATTTGAGTCAACATGAAGCCTTGTTAGAAACAGAAGAACATTATGAAACCTTCTTGGATGCTAGCAAGGACAGTAAATTGCACTCAGATAAAGTATGGATAAAGCCTGACCCAAGCATTTTCAAGTCGGAAAATGTAAAGAATCTTGTTGAACAATTCCAACAACAGCATCAATCGTCAGATGACGAATATTCATTAACTCTCCAATTATTCCCTGATACCACCACCTGTCCTAATTCTCATGATGATTTAGTCTTGTCAGCTGTTATTCACACTCTCCAAGAATTGAAAAGATCCCACGTTGACCTTTTACTCATCAAAGTTTCCAATTCAAAGCATTTGTTGAAATATTGGGCCGATATGGAATTACTTGTTGAAAATAACCTTGTCAAACAAATTGGTATTTGTGATATTGAAGTTAATGATCTCGAGCACTTGGTATCACAAGTTAAAATTATGCCAAATGTTGTTCAAGTCAACCTTGCCTCCTATGAATCCATTGAATCTATTAGTGAATTATCACAATATTGTACAGGACATTCAATTAAGGTTTTAACTGGTTCCAGAGGCTCATTCTCTGATTTTGCAAATGCTGGCGCTAAAGCCGCAGGTTCAAAAGATATTCAATTGAATTGGGTTGTCAGATATTCCCTCCTCTCTAGACCAACATCAGTAGTCTCAGATATGGGATTCCTGGTCAAATTGGATGGAACTGAAAAATGTACATGCATTTCAAATCAAGACCAAAATTCTCTGTAAATATTTCAATTAAATTATTTGCTCCTTAATCTCAAGTTTCAATCGAAATTCTAAAGTGCATTCTACCAATACCATGTCTAAATGTTTTCCACAAGAAACAAGATGAATTTCATTCGTTGTCACACTTACCATCAATGTCACTGAAAATTTCCTCGACCAATGGATTTGATAAATGATGAGGGAATGGATTTGAAAAGATAAGAATCAGAATCCTCATCTTTGTTTGATATTCCTATTTGAGGACCGATTGGTGACCTTTCGCATTGTTCAGCAAAGTTTAACAAAATGAAAGTTCAATTCTGACAACCGAAGTTAAAGAACATATGATTTTTGTTAAACTTTAATGAACCAATTTATTGAACAAAAAGGCATCTATGATTCTTCGTTAACGTCATACAGTACAAGACTATTTGATATACTACACTTTTATTTAATTATTTGTTTACTTAGCCTCCTTAATTACTTTTTATTCATAAAGTTTGAGAATTGTAAATATTTCCAATTAAATTATTTTCTTAATATCTCAATTTGAGGATAACCTTCTTTTTGAATCAATATCATGGAAATTCAATTCCGTATTTCTAGAGAGATTACAAAATCTATTAATATCATGCTTGTTTTCAACAGTATTTCCAAGCAGAAATTGAACTTGCTGGGAAATTTCAATCGTCATTTTATAAAAAAATTTCTAAACAATGAGCGTAAGTTTTGGATTTTAGCTAAATTTTTTTTATCATGATTTTAACACTGTGAACTCGAACTCGCTAATAATATTGTTGTGTTGCTTTACATTGATGAAACTACAAAATATTTACTACTTTTTGTGATGATTGTGGTGCTCTGTCTTCCTTTGTTTAAAAATTGTTATTTTATGATCATAAAATTGTACAATGAACTCTTCCTACTTGGTTAAACAATATTGCCACTGTGCCTAATTTTTCGACCCAAATAATGATGATAACACATAATGTTATTATATTGTACTCTCCATATAATAATAATTGTAATAATAATTTGATCAAATAGTCAAAACTTAAATTAACCTCCACACAAAAGAATACACTCCAACAATTCCGTAATATTACATCAACATCCGAGAAGGTTGCCACAGATTTCCTCAAAAAGTCAAACTGGGAATTGGATAGAGCTGTTGATGATTATTACAATAGTACTAATGGTGGTTTGAGCTCTGTCACCTTGTCTAAAGAAATGGAAGAAGCCTTTGAAAAATACAAACAAGCCAGTAACAATACAAACGAAGACACTATCAACAATGTTACTCTTGATGGTATTTTGGAACTTGCCAAAGACTTGGAAACTGATCCAGAATCAGATCCTCTCATCTTTGTTTTATTCTACAAACTTGGTTGCAAGTCGGCCTATAATATTACTCCTGATGAATGGAAGCAAGGTATGGGTGGTGATTTAAAGGTCACAAAGATGGATCAATTGAAGAAGAAGATTAGTCAAGTCAAGTCTGATATTTACAATGATAATCAACTATTCAAAGACTTTTATGAATATGTTTTTGATTACTCTTTGGATGAAGGAGCAAAGACTGTTCCACCAGATATTGCTATCGGTCAATGGAAATTGATTATGAAGGGAAAGTACAAATTCTTGGATGCTTGGTGTGAATATATAGAAAAGGTCTTCAAGAAGGCTATTACAGCTGACACTTGGAAACTCTTCTTGGACTTTACCAAGAATTATGCCACTGGTGACTATAAGGATTACGATGCTGATGCAGGTGCTTGGCCAGTTGCTATTGATGATTTCTGTGTTTGGCATCAAGAAAAGTTGAAGAAATAAACATCTTCAACCTCTAGTGTAATAATATTATTAATTTTGCATTAATAGTTAAAAATTAAATTTAAAATTAAATAATTAAAAAAAATAATAACAATGGTTGTCTTCAAACAAAGAACAGTTTCAATTTGTGCATCAAAGAGAGGTTTTCATCTTGTCACTGATAAAATTCTCAAACAAATTCAACAAGATTTAAATGGTGTTTCTATTGGATTATGTAATTTATTCATTCAACATACTTCGGCTTCATTGACAGTGAATGAAAATTATGATCCTTCTGTTAGACACGATTTAGAAGAGTCTTTTAATAGGCTTGCACCTGAAAATCAATCATACTATCAACATACTATGGAAGGTTAGTTATTTAATAATAATAAGAAGGATATTAATAATGGCATGATAATTGAATAATTTAGGCTCCGATGATATGCCTGCTCATATTAAAACTGTATTGATTGGTCCATCGATTACTATTCCTATCACAAATGGAAAATTAAACCTTGGAACCTGGCAGGGCATCTACTTGTGCGAACATCGTGATCATCCTTCTGATAGAAAGATTGTTGTTACCATTCAAGGACAATAATTCATTTTCTATCGTAATTTGACAATTGTTATCATGAAAATATTCACACAAATTTATAGTTTATATTATTTAGAATCTAATGTTGGAATTATGTTAAATGGTATTGAATAACAACCCAAATAATTTTAAAATAATTAGTAATATTAATAGTACATTATTGATTTTCAATTTGGAGGAATTACTAGCAAGTTTATCCTGATTAATTCTCGAATTTTCAAAAATCCAATCTTTATAATTGTAAACTTTTGTAAAGACACTCCTTTTCCAAATCTTTCCACAACTATTGGTTGGACCAAAACTTGTCACACCAATTAATGATTTGTCGTTGCAAGTGTTTCCAAGTTGAATTAATGGGCCACCAGAATCACCTTGACTTTGAATTTTAAAATAGTTCTGAAATGATACAACATCAAAAACCTACCATGATGAATGACCATTACCCTTTCCAACACACCATTGATCTCTTTGCTCATTGAGCTCTAACCCCATTGAAGTACAGTCACTGATATTTGTAATATATGTAGGAGTTTCATGCAGTATTCTTTCATCATTGATTGTATCATATTCATTAGTGAATCCCCATCCAGCTATCATCAAACGAGATGTATTAGACCATGGTTGATTATAGTCTGATATCACTATAGAAAGATTAAGCATTGGAGTTTTAGTGTAGATAATTGCAAGGTCATTGATCATTTTAAAAGGAGAATATTCTGGGTGAACGATAATACGGTCAATTTCAATATTTTCACATTTGTTGTTTGTTAATTTTTGAAATTGATCCTGGCAATTTGAAAGATTCGTTTCGCCCAATACGATGGCAGTATTATCAATGTCGATTGGCGTTGTAAGGGCATCCCCTTTAAAACAACAGTGTGCTGCTGTTAGCACGTGATAATCCGAAATAATGGTTCCTGCACAGTAATGCATTCCATTCTTTTGAAGGGATACCAAAAAAGGATAATTACTTTTATCAGCCACAGTTCCTCCCATAATATTATTCGATTGATACGAAAAACACACCAAACACAACATCACAAAGCAAATCCACACAATCAATTGAGACATTTTTTCAATACATGAATTGTTGCTCCAAATTTCATTTAAAAGTTTAATGTTGGTTGAGTACTTTATTGGAACGCCTAGTTAAACAACAAATTGTTCCACAAGTTGCACAGAACATTATGGTTAATATTGGTAAAAAGGTACCAAAGAATGCACCAAATAATGCACTACTTCTTGGTTGGAAAACAACTGCTGGTTTGCAATAGTCATTGATTTCGGCCATGACTGGAAAATGAACTTGTACCTTATATTCTGTTCCTGGATCAATACTTGAAGCATAGAAAATAACACCATCATCAGATTTTGTTTTTGAAGTTGGATTTGCCACATATTGAGAAGATGTTGTATTCATATTATCAAAGATTACCGTACATTTGAAGGTCTTGACTTTGGCAATGGTATCACTGAAAGAGTATCTTATTAGAGATTTCTTTCGAATAGTTTCAATATGAAATTTCACAACCACTAAAAACTTACATTTTTAGTTTCATCATAAAAGAGTAGCCCTGTAGCATAGTATTCATGTGAGAGTGTGAGTCTTGTAGCTCTAGATGTGGTTTCTCTAATGTCACTATGAAGCTTGAAACCAATAAATGGATCATCCTCTTTTGGGCTTATCCATGTCACTTCCGATGAATAGAAACCTCCACCACTCAACATTTGTGGATCATAATTATCAATACCCACAACTAGGGAAAAGGGAATATATCTATCAATGGTCTTTGTTCCGACAGGTAGAGTATATGTGACAGCCTTATTATTTCAACAAATACATTGTTATGAACAAAATGAATGAAACTCACCTCAACAACCTTAGTCTTATAACATCCCATTGAGTAGGTTGAGGGATCCAAGCTAACATATATTATCGTATCTACGTATTCAATTGTATAGGGAGCGGCTAATCCCTTTTCAATAATTCCCAACAATGAAACCATCATCGTCATCATTAATATTATCGTAAATTTCCAATAATAATTATACAATCCTCTCAGACGAGTTTTCCTCGATGAACAACTCTTGTTATTACTATTGATGATATTAGCCATCATGATGAGTTATGTAACCGTTGGATTTGAGTCAATTTTTTTCAAGGTAATTGAAATGAACCTTAAACGAACTTTGCCGCCAAAAGTATCAATATTTTATAACAAAAGAATACAAGGAATTGATTATGAAAAATCATTCGAATAAGCAAATTATGAATCGAAGAACAGGTCAACCCAAGTGAAAGGCCAAGATTATATGAACTGCTAATGGAATTACTCAATCAGTTATTATGAATAATGATAATGCATTCGAATATTAAATCACTGCTGCAGTATCCTTTTGATGAGAAAACATATCAGAACCAATCACTGAACTGTTTGAATTAAACTCATCTTTCAATGTTTAGAAAATATTCAATCACATTCGTTGTTCTCCACACTTTAAGATATTGAGAGGACGTTAAATAATAAACGAAGGTTTACAATATACAGCAGCCTTAAATATCAACAAACCCAATTCCCTAAAACGACTTCTGATTTTTGATCTTTGTTTCATTTCACTTATGTATTTGGCTCTTCATCATCAATTTGATTGTCATCACAATAAAGTGATGTTAATTGTTTCATTTATATTTGCTACACTATTTCGGAATTGAATAACAATTACAAGGTTCAACTTTGAATTTTACTAACCAATAACATTTCCATTGCAATTCAATTGCAAACAATTTCTAATTTTCAAAACTAAAACTCTAAAAAACAAAATGACAAGAAAAACCAAAGAGGCCCACTCTACACAGAAAAAGAAGAAGATTTCCGAAAAGTCTTACTTTCAACCTTTAACACAAACTGGCACTGGTCTTCACTTGGACAGTTGGCCAAATAATTTGTGGGAAAAGTTGAATCCAGATTATACCTATGATCCATTAGATAGATTCCGACCATTTCAATCCATGTTGTGTCTATAGGATGGTCATGAACATCCGTATAAAGAGGAAGGTGGGTTAGAGCTGATTCCTGGCTTTGCTTCAATAGCAACCGAATATTTCAAAGCGACTGATGTTAAATTTAGAGATGGTCAATTGATGAGAGAGAAGAATCCGTGGGTTAGTCCCTATCATGTCAAATTTACATTGGATGAAGATAAACCATTGCTTGGACTCATTAGAAAGATAAAGAGAGTTCCAGTGGATTGGAATTTAAAAGAAAATTTAGAACCTCAAATTTCAGCAAATTCAGATGCTGTAGATCAATATTTGGAATATTTAACAAACATTGTAAAGGAGCATGATGAAATTCCATATTTTCCAATTCAAAAGGGTGATTTTGTATTTTTTGATGTTAGAAGTCCTCATCAAAATTCAAACTCTAATCGGTTGACTCATCCAAGATGTGTATTTTATCATGCCTACTCTATGACTCATGATATCAATAGAGATACCATCGAGGCACTCAGGGAAAAGAGAAAAACCTTTGAACATCCTGATGATTTCAGTTCAAGTTTCAAAATGGAACAACAGTCAATGGATCCTCAAAATCCAAATCATTTAATTCCACTTACCACTCTTGGAGAATGTCTTTACAATGAGAAAAGCTATGAGGAAACAATATTTTCGGAACAAATTGAGGAAAAAGATGAGAATGGTCAAGTAAGAAATTTGACACGTTTTGAGAAAATCTATGAGCAACATTCTCACATGCTTACCAAACGTCATTTGGACTTTTTCCACAGATACGGATATGTTGTGGTAGAAAATGTAATTAATGAACAAGTTTGTAATCAATTATTGAAAGAATTGGGAGAATTTTCAGAAAAATCAAATTGTCCACTTCCTGTTGACACCATTATTAACAAGACTGGAAAGTATGAAAAGATGAATGTTTCCAAAGGAGAATTTAGAAATATTTCAAATCCTTTTGGTGCCATGATTGAGTTCTATCACTTACCTACACAACAAAAATTAAGAATGGATGAAATTCTCTATGTTTGTACAGTTAAAATGCTTTCGAATACTTGGTGTAGCAATTTAAATATTTCACAGGAATTGCAACAGTCAGATTCGATACCAGGTCAATCCATACCTCATTGGAAATATCAATGTCCAATAGAAGCTCAATTGGATCCTAGAAAATTGTGGCTCTACGTGGATAGAATGAACTTTAGACTTCCAGACAAAAAATAAAACCATTTTTGAGATAGGTTAACAATTGATTAAGGTCATTTTATTAATAATGTAAGGGGATGTAGCTCACATGGTAGAGCGCTTCTTTAGCATGGAAGAGGTACGGGGATCGATACCCCGCATCTCCAACTTCCTTTTTATTTTCCCTTCCCGACTTTTCTTGATACTATTTATTTTAGCGTCAACTTTATTACAGTTTTAAAAACGAAAAAATTACCTCACCTCAAAACGACCATTTGGAGTCTTTTCGCTAGTTGAGAGACTTTTAAATTTTCTAATGATTTCCTTCTCGTGATGATCCCGAACAGATTTTTCAAATTGTTTAAGACATTCCATGGCAGTGCTATCCTTATGTAGAGTTGCTTGATTCTTATGTGCGATTCTTTGATTGGATTTAATATCTTGATGATGAAAAGGTTGGGAAATAACGTGATGGTCATTCTCGGAAGAAGTTGATCCCTCTTTGGAGGCTCGTATGTGGAGAAATGATGAAACCACTCTTTCAGTATTTCTCTCTTCTGTATAATGAGTGAAACGCGACAATACTTGTATGGATGATGTTGTGTTATGAGACATTTTTTTGGTTTATGATTTACTGACTTTCGAATACAACAATAGGAATAGTTTATTGTTTGGCACTACATCTTGCGCCAACTACAAGATTATTACCAAGCTGAACCCAATCAATCTTGCCAATAATTTTTGCTGGTAACGGTTTTCCGTTTAGTAATTGTTCAAACTTTGCCTTATTGGTATCTCTAAGACAGACCTTATCTTTTCCTTTGTAATCACCAGTTGTCTTCAAAACATAGAGATCGTTTTTTTGATCGTATCTGAAAATTCCACTCTTTCCAATCAGATCATTCTCATTGTTGAGTTTGGATAGGTCAATATTCTTATCTTTGGCTGCAGAAGAAGTTGTATTGCTTGATGCCTTATTGGATTTGTCATTCTTTGATGATTTTTGGGAGGAGTTATCATCAGTTTTATCTGATCTAAAGACACTTAATAGCTTCTCCAAAAACGAAGGATCTTTTTTTGTGCAAATTTCCTCAACCTTTTCACTGTAGGCTTTATAGATGGCATGTTTTTGAGAATATTTGACCCAGATAGGATGGTTTTCTTTGGACAACTTGTCAACAATTTTCTTCACCTTTTTTGAATCAGATCCGTGTTCATTCATTAGAACAGTAATTCTTTCTAAATCCAAACCAACATACAAGTAATAGAGAACATAAGTCCTGTCCTTCTTTGCCAAAATAGTTAGAGACTTGAAGGTTTCTGGATCAATGTGCTCATTAACGCATTTGTCAAATGAAACAAGGTTGGTTTTTTTGGATTCGAGAAAATTTGTAATTCCTTCCTTTCTCAACTTTTTGGATTCTCTCTCAAGTTTCATCTTGATCAGTTGTTTTTCTAGTTGGTATCTGTCTGCAGCTTTTTCATTCTTTCCACCATTCCTATTTCCTCCAACACTTGAACTTGGTCTGTTGACTTGGCTGCCTTCGTTGCGATAACCAGAGAATCCATTACCACCTTGTTTTTGGTAGACGAATGTTTGAGAAGATGGTGCAGATGTTGTGGAATTCACTCTTCTGCTTTCAACAACAAGATCGAGAGCATCCTTTGCTTCAGCAATTGAAATGCCGAATCTTTGACCCACTTTCAAGATGAGTACATCTTTTGTATCGCCACTGTTGCTTTGGATGAAATTGATAATTTCTTGATTAGAATTCATGATCGATTTACGTATTTTTTTTAAGAATAGTTGGCGAAGTGACAAGTTAAAAGAAACGTGAAAAGGACAAACAATTCCTTGTTGTAAAATCAACGGAATTGAATGCTTTATTTTTGTACTTTTCACGTTTTAGACGGAATGGTATGACTCACTGCTATGATCAATATCAAAGAAAAAATGTTAACACTTGACAATCACCTTGCCAATATCATCAATAATTACATTTTACTTGCCAAAGTCAACAAACAACAAGCATTTGACGACTTGGTAAAGGACGAACAAACATTGAACTTCCTCGCCAACAGATTTGGATCTGTAGAATTACAGAATGCCCTGGCCCAGCTCGATCAAGATTGTAATAATGAGTCAAATCTCTCTCTTAGCCAATCATTGAAGCATGGAAAGGAACCAGTCAATTCAACATCCACTTTTGAAAAAAACTTAAAACACTCTCTCAAATCATTTGAAGACAGCGACAGTGATGACGACGATAAAAGTGGCTGGGAAGAAACTCAAGCTCTTTATGAAGAATTGTGGAAGAGAAAGAGGCAGACAGAAGAACAGTCCATTAAAGAATCACACCAAAAGAAGGAAAAGAAATCCAATGTTGTGCCAATTTGTCAAGATTACAGGGTTGGATTTTGCAGATATGAAAATATTGCACACATTGGCAAATGTAAATTTAGACATGAGGGAAAACGACCAACTAATTTCGCTTTTACTCTAACGCCAGCTACACCTTCTGAAGACCAAACATGGAGAACCAAATTCGTTCAAGCTTTTGAAGGGGGAAATGTTACTGTCACTTCAATTCAAAAGATTGAAAATAAGACTTTGGAGACAATGTACAAATTGAAAAGTGAAGAAATAAGAAACAGAAGAAAGATTGAAGAAATCTCAAACTTTGAACCTTACCTCTACCATGGAACTACAGAACAAGCTTTAAATTCTATCATGACATATGGAATTAACATACCATCTGATTACAAAGCAGATCCTACGTGTCCAGTGAGTGGAAAGTTGCCAATCTCCATTTGTAAAAATGATTGTAAACTTTGCACACAAGCAAGACATTGCTGGGGAAATTGTCACATGTATGGATTGGGTGCTTATTTTGCTGATAAGAGTGTAAAGAGTGATCGTTACGTATATGATACAAATGGAGCCAAAGATCATAAAACGGGAAGAAAGATGCTTGTTTGTAAACTATTTCCAGGAAAGGTTAAAACAATTGATACACATCTAAACAAACAAGATCAACACCATGATGACATTCTCCCTCCTTCTGGTTATGACAGTGTATTTGCTAAAGGATTGGGATCAAATGCAAAGGTTGGATTTAGTGTAATCAATTCAGAATTCATTATTTTTCATCCATATCAATGTCTTCCACTCTATCTCATTACTTATAATAAAGCTTAATTTATTTCAATTCTTCCCAGTTGCCAATCGATAATCTAATCATTTTACTTCCTTTTGGCATTCCAAGTTTAATACTGGCATCAACAATTCCAGTTTTTTGGACAATTCCAGAAATTCTATTTGGCAGAACAGATCCATTTCTTTCCGATTTGATAACATTGAAATTTTCCAAATCAAGACAAGCTCTTCCTCCAACCTGATTATCATATTGACCAATACAGTCAAGTAGATAGCCATATCTCTTGTACAAGGTGAACCAACTCTCTTCCAACTAAATCTTCAATCGAATTTAAAGAGCTCAAATCTATACTTGGGAAGGAAAAGATTTTCTTTGGATTGTGATTGCTAGTACTGCTACTCTTGTTGGATCCTTCTCCTCTATTGGATGGTTTCTTCATAGTAATAGCATTGGGTCTAGTGCTCTCTGATAAAGGAGCCTTCGAAGATTTGTTGGCAGACATTGATCCAAATGAGCCTAAACCACCTCCGTTGGAAAACAAAGCTGCCTTCTCGATATGAGAATCCAAGCAATCTTTCAACAAACATTGTTCCTTCCATTGTTTGTAAATGTCATTGTCTTCAATGAGTGAAATGTAATGTAACAAATTCTCTCTAATGACATATTTCTTTTTCAATGAGTGAGAGAAGTAGTCATTAATCATGGTGAAAGAATAGCTTGCTTTCATCAACATTAGAATTTCAAGAAGTATAATGTTGAAAGAAGGCCCGGAAGGGTTTTCGTCAAGAACGGTTTCTAATTCGTTAATTGTTAATTGTTCGTATGAATTTTTGAAACCATTCGAAAGTACACTATTAGCAATGTTGGAAACAATCACGCAGTGATCATCTCTTTTGGTGTTGTTGAATTCCCGTTTCGTGAGATCAAAGAACAAGCTGGACATTTTTTTTAATAAAAGAATTATTTCGAAAGTGACTCACTCATCACGTTTTATTGATTGGTATTCATTTCTACGTCAAACATTTCGTCTAAAGCAACTTTATCAATTTGATTTTTAAACAAGGTTTCAATGTCTTTGTTACCTTTGAAAAATTGATAAGCACCCTCAAGCATTTGTAAAGTTGATTCGTCGTGAACTTTCTTCCAACTCATTAAGTAATTTCTCAAGTTTTCTCTGCTAAAGTTATTAATAATGAATGTAATATCGTAAACTGGAAGAGGTCCTGTGCTTACACTGTTTTTGGCACTTTGTGAGTTTTCAGTTTTGGCTTGATTCGATTCGGATATTTCATTATTTGAATTTTCCAGTTTAGAATCAGTTGATCGTGTTTCTATTTCTTCACTGGCCAAAGATGGAGTAATTTCTTTGAGTTTTGTTTCGGGAGGAAGGTAATTGGGGTCATTAAGTATTAAACTCATGGTAAGACTCAAGGACATGTTGAAAACTTCATCTTGAGTGTCTTGATCCTCTGGTTTTACATTTTCATCAATTACAGTTGTGTTAGTAACATCATTTGGTGGCCTATAAACAGTTTTTCCATCTCCAGAAGCTGTCAAATTATTTTCTTCACTTTTGACATTTGATGACTCGGTATTCCCTTCCTTTTTTTCAAAAGAACTTTCATCAAATCCCTGATCCTTTGATGAATTATAACTTGGACACTGGAAAGTATCCATCTTTCGTGGAAGTAAATTCAAAAAATGATTCATAATGATATGAGAAGAATTCTCCTTTTCTTGATTGATGAATGCATAAAGATGTGAGAGAGAATCAGGTAAGAAGAATTCACTTGTATTTGAATTGATCTCCCTTGAAGTACTTTCCAAGTTGGAATTTTGAGAAAATGAAGAAAATTCTTGTTCTGATGTTGCTGATCTTTGAGGTGGTAAACGAGAAAGAAACAGAGAAATAATTCCATCTTCACGTTCTCTCATCACGTTTCTGGTGAAATCTCGAAGTAATAACACACATTCTGATTCTTTCATTTTTTTTAATGTTCTTTGTGTCACTTTACAAAGTAATATGAATGTGACGTCTATCATTTTATTAATACTTCAACTGTCTGCCAAGCTTGAAGAATTGCACATTGTTTGATGATGAGAATATTTGGTTATAGATGTGATTGAGATCTGATTCATTGAAGAACATCATTTGTTGACTAAACTTTGGTATGATATTTCTAATAAAATCCTCATCACTGACATTTCTCAACATACTTCTCTCCTTCTTCAATTGATCAACAATATTTTGGAGTACATTGACTGGTCTAGAGCACATATAATGAGGTGTTCTTTGTTCATTCTTAACAGCAAGCAACTCTTTTGTAATTTTCAACTCTTGACGATACAAAAATCCAGCAATTTTCTTTGCATCTGGAACAGCACTCCCATTTGCCCATTCAATGAACAACTTGAAGAAATCGTACAAAGTTTGATAACCAACCACTTGCTGAGTAATATAGAATGGAATGCTAATACCTTGTGCTCCTTTATAGGCACCAACCATTGCACCCACCATTGAGGCTACTGTATCAGTATCTCCACCTGAAAAGTTAAAGTTTGAAAAATTAAATAATTGACTCAACTTACCAATATCAATAGCCTTCTTTAGTATTGTTAAAAGTTCTTCATCCTTGTGAATAATAGAATGGAATAGAGCAGTGGTACAACTGGCAACTGCAAATCCATCACTTGGTCCATTGAGCTTATTGTCTTTGGTTACTAATGGAGCATATTCAACAACTTTAGTCTTGACAATTTTCATGTATTCATCTGGAGAGTTGAATTTTCTCTTTTGAATTTCTTTCAAGATGCTTTCAATAATAAATGAATATTGACCCAATTCACCATCTTTAAATCCATTTCTTGAAAGATACTTTTCGAATAAAGAAGTTTCTGATAAAACTGCACTGATAATATCCAAAGAAGAAAGCTTCAAAAGAGAACCGCTCATCCATTGGTACATTAGCCATGCAATAGAATAGGCAGGAATGATTCCCAAAACTGAACGGTGAGTCAACTTGGCATTTGCAATCACTTCTTCTCTCAATCTACCAATTCTTTCATGAGGAGGATAACGAAAAACAGAAATGACACATGGCCAAACTCTCATGGCAACACCATTACCAGCTGTATCTTTTGAAATATCGTTGGTGCAATTTTCGTTTAGTTGAGCAACGCTTCCTCTAAAGTTTCTTCCAGTTCCTCTAAAACCACCAAATTGATAATCAGCTAGAGGAAATCCAGCCCAATCAAACCACTTTTGAGAAGAAAGAAACTTCCAAAGACTTTTGATGTAAACATCATTCAAATTTCCATCACTATGATCAAAAATTGATAGTAGATGAAATTTTCAAAGAACAACTTACACCAAATATGATTCAATAATAGAAATAGCCATTTGGGTATCATCAGTATAAATTAAACCTAAATGACACAAGTGATCATTAATAGTATTATTAGATTTAGACCAAATTCGTTGAATTTCTTCTGGTTTCTTATTTTCGAAAGGTGATCCAATGGCATCTCCGATCGTTGCACCAACAGCACAACTAACCATCGCCTTCTGCACATTATTTCTACTGAATGAAAACAATGGTATCTCCTGTTTGGTGACTTGTTTTTGAAATGAAATTGACATTTTTTTTAAACTTCTTTTCACGTTTTCCAATTCACAATTGCAAAAATAAGTTTCTTGACGAGTATTCAGCGGTCACGTTTGTGTGTTGATGAGAATTAACCCATCAATTAAAAATTCTAATACTCTAATCTTCATGTCATACTTTGCAAAAACAGATTTGTCACATCTCTTATCTTCCTCTCTTCTGTCTTCTGGAGGACCAACCGAAAGGAAAAGAATTCCAGAGAAGCGTAGGCACTCCTGCGATTATGAGCATGCTGGATTTTGCAAAACTGATTGTCCTTCAAAACATTCTTCAAAAGGAATAATCTGCAGAAATTCATTGATTGGAGGATGTTCAGATAATAAGTGTCGTTACCAACATCCACATCCAAGGAGAGTTGAGAAAACTCTCCAAAGCATCTATGTTAACAAGGGTCTTGATTCAGATGATGATCAGAAAAAGTTCCTCAAGAGGCACGTTGTTAAATGTCCAATTCATATGGCAAAGGATGTTTGCTCTGATCCTTTGTGCAATGATTCAAAGTGTAACAAGCAACATTTTGTTGATACAAGTGTTACTGGAATACAAGCTTTTGACTTGCAAAAAACATTGAACGGGAATACATCAAAACTTGTGGATTGTCCTCCTTCCAGTTTCGAATATGAATTGCTCATCAGTACATGGAAGGAAAAGAGAGGTCAGAGTCAAATTGTCAAAGTTGAGAAGGTGATCAATCCTTCATTGGAAGCTGTCATTGAAAGGAGAAAGGCAGAGTTATTGCAACAATGGCAAGAAATTGATTTCCTTTTCCATGGAACCTCAGAAGCAACCATTCAATTGATCCTTGCCAATGGTTTTGATGCTACAAAGAACACAAGGGCTGCTTGGGGGCCTGGAATTTACTTTGCATTCGATCCAAACACTGCAATTGGGTATTCCAATGAGAAGGGAAGTAAAAAGCTGATTGTGTGCAAGGCCTTCCTTGCAAAAGATGCTTCAGATCACAAATTTGTTGCTCAAAATACTTGGTTTGTTGTTCAGAATACCAGTGGTCTGCAACCAATGTATGTTCTCACTTTGGCCTAATCATCACGTTTGAGCGCTAATAAATGTCATTCCAATCTTTCATTTGACTTTGACAGGACCATAAAAAAAAATGGAACAAGAAATTCTTGGTGCTCTTGCTCAATTTCGTAACAAGAATCACACGTTTGATGAAGGTTATGTGGCAGCAATACAGTTGTTGACTCATTCCTACACTTTCACCCAATTGAATACCATTAAAAAAGATATTCAACAACGCGAGTTGAGAAACACAAAAGATTTCTTTAAAGAGTTGGCTGGATCTTACTCCAAAAATTCTGAAGGAATGACCAAGGAAGAATATTTGCAAGAATCTATTAGAAATCTTTCTGGATTTTCTTTTGCTGATATGATCAACCTGAGCAAGGAGGAATTCTATAAAGCACTAGAAAGTAGAAAAGGCCCAAAACGTGTGGTAAGCGCTTCTACCACTCCATTGGATTCTGATAGTAGTGACGATGAAAGTCCAAAACCATCTTCCTCATCAGGCAAGAGATCATATTCATATGATCATCTATTCTCTAGACACGATTTGAGCTCCAAGTTAGATATCAGACCCAAATGCAAATATGGAAATACTTGTAATCAGTTATATGATGAAAAGCATATGAAGGAATTCTCACATCCATTCCTACCTCCATGTTGTTTCAAAAACTCTTGCTCTGAATATGGTGATGAAGCTCACAAGTTTTCACATCCCTGTAGATATGGCTCTCAATGTAGAGAATTGAAAGATCCACATCACACCCAATACTATTCTCATGCAGAGAGAAAGGTTTGTGAACATGACAAGGAATGTCTTTGTATTCATGATAGAGATCACATGCTTAGAGTTAAGCACACTGGTGCATTGGATTTCAGGCATGAGTGTAAGTATGGGTTATTATGCAAAGATGACTCAAGAGAACACCATTTGAAATATGCCCATCCCTCAACTTTAGGTATTCCAACAAACTTTTACGGTACGTTGAGAAATCTTATTTGAAATTAATCCTTTGTTAATTAGATATCAATCAAGATATAGACTTTGATGCCAATGTTGTAGCTCTTTCCAGTTCTATTAGCAATTATTCAATCAATACTGGAGACCTAGCATTGATAAACATGTTATCAAAAATTGACTCTGGAGATCGTAGTGTAGATTTCATATATGAGTATGTTAATAGAATTAGCCCACAACACAGATGTAAAGAACCAATATTAAAACTCATTCTATCGCATGGCACTTTACTATCAAGAGTTTTCCAAAAGAAAATGACAAGCTCACCAAAGGAAGCATGCATGGAGCTTGTTTTTACAAGTCCTTTAATTACACAATCCATCATGCATGAAAGACTCACATTATCCAATGATGTTAAAAAGTGGATTGTGGAATTGTTGAACTTTCAGATAGACCAACGTGACAATAAGAATCCTAAATCTGTGACTTGCAAATTAAAATTAAGCAAAAAATGCCAGCAGGAGGTAGAAGGTGTGATTAAGGACATTGTTCGTGCCGTCTTTTCACACACAGTTACTGGTATTGGTTGCCCATTGGATTTAGCTGTGAAAACAGACCAACAGGTTTTTTCAATTGTTGGTATTAATAAGGCAGATTATTATGGTGATATTCTTTTCATACTTAATAGGAAAATCATGTTCCATCCAGATTTTAACATGAGTTTGGAAGCTGCCACTCATTATGTGGATCGCCCTGGAGAAGCTTCAAAGACAAACAAGTGGAGAATCCCTCCTGGAAATAATTCAAACAGTAATTATGAGAATGCCAAATTGCACCCAGCTGCCAAAAACTTTCACAAATTATTAGCTAAGGATATGGCAGTATATCATTTCAAATTATTTGGTTCTTTGCCTAAATCTGTTGATGATTTGGTAAATACCTCACTCCATGAAGATCCACACAATGTATACGAAGGTCATTTACCTCCAATAGTCCCAGTATCTTATATTTCCCACGTTATTATGCCAAAAAAGGTATTTGATAACCTGTCTGATGCAGAAAAAAAAGTACTCAAAGTTGTCATTTTGAAAAACAAAGCAGATAGATTAATATTCAAGGACTCTGGGCATCATCACCTTATCAAATCCCAACAATTATGGGATTGCAAGAAGCACAAATTGACTGAAATGTATTTAGGAAGATTATTGTCCTTCTCTATCATGTATCAATATGGAAAGTTCAGTATGTTGCCTCAATTAGCTCTTCATTCATCAACAAAAACAGTTATTGAACTGTGCATCAGAGGAAAGGATATTGGTATATGTCTTTCACCAACCAAGAAGGCAGATAGATCCAATTCCCTATTCATCATCATCAACAAGGTTTTCTTTTGGAAATCCAACAAGACTCCATCAACAATAATTACTGACGGCAAGAAGGAGTTGAAAAAGGTCAAGGAATTCATCCTGGGTGATATCTTTATGGAAAGATATATTTACTATACCATCACCTATAAACCTGGTAAAAAGTTGAGAGTGGAGGTGAGTGAGAAGAATAGTAATGATATTGAGAGGAAATCGTGCGAGGTTAACATCTCCCATAGTAATTTAAAGAACATACTATTCTCTAATTGGAGTTCTCTAGTAGAAGTTAAATATATTTCAATTAAATAATATTAGTCTCTACCATTTGATACATGTATTTTCTTCGAGATGTGATTTTAATATTTTTATTTAAATTTAACGTTAAAATTAGCGGGTAAAAATTCTTTTGCTGTGTTGGCAAGTAATTCCCTTCAATTATTTGTTCTTCAATAATCATGACAATTAAGTTTGAGAGTGTATTCCGCTCTAAAAAACAATCAAGAAGACATTATTCCTCTCCATCACACATTACCTCCAAAACTTTAAATAACTCACCGTTACAATTTCAATTAAAATTATTAAAAAAAATTTTAAAAGTTTTGTGTGTTTTGTGGTAAAGAGAAAGAACATGAATATTATTTCCTCTAAAAAGGCATCACAAAGTAAAACAACCAACTCCACTCCCAATAAGAATGCTCAAAATTCCTCTCTACAATCAACTCCTAACAAATCTTCATCATTAATTAAATCTAATTCTAACCAACAATGTTCATTTCAAACACCAACTAAAAGTAGTACTACTCTCCGAACACCATCATCAATAGCATCATCATCCTCTCTAAAATCGTCCATTGTTTCCTCCTCGTCATCATCAACTGATGTTTATCAGGTAGCAAAGAATGCAGCCCTCTCATCCAATGAGAGAAATACAGAGCAATGTCTACGAGCCATCAAGTATTTTGCAGAGGGAAAGTTTGAATTGGCTCTGGGTCAGATTAGTTTGCAAACAACCAAGTCATTTCTCTCCAAATTGGTTTCGTATAAATGTTTCTATCACATGAGTGAAATTGAGAAGGCACTGCTTGTTTTGAAAAATCTGTACAATGATACAACCACTCTGACTGAGAGAGGTGAGGAGGATGTGATTGGTAGTGTTCAGATCAGTATCATGTTTGCCCAAATTGTTCTCTTCAAACTCATTCCAAAACGATTGACATTCAAGTGTTTATTGGCTGAGGAGAGTGAAATTCTTGAGAGTGGGGAATCTATTAGTTCTGATTTGGATATAATTAAGGAATATTTGAGAAAAATTGTAAATATGTTGGATAAAGCAAGGGAAGATTTGAAGAAATTAGAGAATGAATGGATTAATTTTGATAGAGAGGAGGCACCTTTCGATTTGACATCAATTATCAATCAATTGAAGTGGTTTATTATGTTTTACAAGGGTGTGGCCCATTTTAGAACCTACGAGTATGTATACACTAAGAATGATTATGAGGAGTGGAAGAAAATTTTGGAAACGCTTTCGAAAAAGGGCCAATTTCTGCATGTAGACTTTTTTTACATGCGCTCACACTTATCATTCATGGAGGGTGAATTAGAGAAGGCACTATTTTATTTAAATAAGGCAGAAAGATCAGAGGAGCATTGTAAAAAAACAATTAAGGAACATGTGGGTGGTGTCAATGCAACAGATGCCATGTGGATACTTGATGACAGTGCTCTTTCTTTTGACGTATTTGACATGATTCAGGATTTAAAATCCAAAATTACATTTTCACAATATCTGGAAAAGAGAATGGTCTTAAGAGAGGTGTCAGAAAAGAAGGAATTGGAACGTCTCATTAGAGAAATCAGATCAGTTAGTATTAAGAGAAGACAACACAATGCTTCACTCGCTGAGAGAACTAAACAATTTGATGGATTCTTGGGTACATTAGCCCAGACCATGTTTAAGAACTTTGATTGTTCTATCATTGAGAAATTCAGAATTTATGGTCAGTATAGATATGTGGTTCATTTAGCCAAGAGTTTACTCAATTCTGACAAGCCATTATCACATTCTATGAAGATCGCCTGCGTACATTATCTAGTTGAAGCTCTGTACTATCTGAAGAGGTTTAGTGAGTGCGTTTCAACCTATTCTATACATTCGGATTTATTCAAAAATATTGATTCGAGTCAGGAACATAGATTACTCAAAGTCAATTACTTTGTTGTAGATAGTACCATTACAATTAACTTGGAGGGTGGCTCTCTAACCTGGACCATTCAGGAATCAGAAGCACTCATCAAGCAAAATTTGAAAATTACCAAAGAAGTTCGACAATTATATCTAGCTCTCAGATTTTACAAATTTCTTGGACGTGAATCAGCAGCCACATTATTGAAACATCTATTCACCTCCATTCAGAAGGATTCTTCGATTACTTATTCAGAATTTTTCACTGTAGTCGAACAGTATAGTTCCAGAAATTTCACCATCAAGATTGGCACGAGCAAATCCCTAATAGCTACACCAAACAAGACCAACGAAGCTACTCCTCAGAAGAGTGCAACTCCATCAGCTGTTGATGACTTGGTTACCTATTCAAATTTTGAAGACTTTTCCCCACTTCGTTTACAAAGCAAAATGAAGAAACAGAATCAAGCACTTGAGGAATTGAAGAGAAAACGAGAAGCTCAACAATCATCTTCAACAAAAAAGACAAAAACAGAATAAATTTCTAAGTAGAATCTCTCTTGTCATTCTTTGAATTTTAACCTTCATCAATGCATTCTCAAACTTTACAATTTCTCCTTGGGAGAACTCATGAGTATCAAGTTCATCACACAACAAAATTATTTTTAATTTAAAAAAAAATTGATCAACTCTTAGCAGTCATACAATGGAACCATTCGATGATATTGTAACACCAACTAAAATGGAGGCACCGATCGACGATTTTACATCTGATCAAACACCACAAACACCGGGAAGTGCTATTGATTTTGGAGCCTTGAGTGGATTGGAAGTTGATGTGGCTGAGATTGAAAATCCAGATGCTGTTCAAGAAAAATTAGCCTCTCTCTACAATGTAGAGGAGTGCTCTGATATTGTATTTATAGTTAGGAATAGAAGATTTTTTGCTATCAAGGCTCTTGTGTGTGGTTGGAGTCCAGTTTTCAAGTCAATGCTATGTGGAGAGTTCATTGAATCAAGTTTAAGAGAAGTTCCTTTGGATGATGTTGAAGAAACTAGTATGGAAATGTTTTTGAAGGTTATTTATTCTGGAAAGACTGGTCCATATCCAATTCATAATTTTGTTGATCTATATGCATTTGCTAATAGATTTGAAGTTCCAGAAATTGAAAAACTCTGTCTCACTGCATTACAAGAACAAAATTTGGCCAAACACTTATTCCCATTGATTGATGCTTGTGAAAAGTATATTGATCTCGAAGAAATTGAAAAGATTAGAACCGAAGTTGTAGCCAAAATTTGTTGTGAATTTGATGAAGTTTGTTCTAGACCTGACTTTGTGAATATGCGTATTGATTACTTGTTGAGATTCTTAAAATCTGGAATTATTGTCATTCCAGAAGATGTTTTATTCAATTCTTTAATGCGTTGGATTGTACACGATAAGGAGCAAAGAATTCAATACTTGGATGAATTATTGTCCTTTATTAGATTCCCAATGATGGAATCTGTTGCATTGACAGAAATAGAAAACCATCCTCTTCTCCAAGATAAGATGGATGAAATGAAATCCATTATTTACGAAGCAATGAAATTCCAATTGAACAAGGATGCCATTCCAGAAGAAAGAAGAGTTCATGAAAACTTTAAAGAAAGAGAAGGCCCACCAGAGGAAGATGGACATTCCTACAAGTACAAGAAGGTCTTTACTTTGACATCTCTTGGTTGTACAGGAAGCGTCAAACCAACAAGTATTGGAACTCATTATGACAAGCATCTTTCCAAAGTAATTACTCTCAAGAATGGTATTCAAGAATGGAAAGTTCATGCTAGTGGAAAATATAGAATAACTGCAGTTGGTGCATCTGGAGGAATCAACCCACATACCACCAATACTAAGGGTGGTAAGGGAGCCAAAGTGAGTGGAATTTTCAAACTCAAGAGAGGTCAACTTATCCAAGTATTAGTTGGTCAAAAAGGAGGTAAGTTGAACTATTTAATAATAATCGGTCTAAACAATTGTTAAGAGGATGCCACAGGTAGTACTGGCGGTGGAGCTGCAGGAGGTAAGTTGTTCATTATTTGAATGAGGATGTTAATTAACAATTTTCAGGTGGTGGAGGTACATTTGTAGTGGATGGAGAATTGCAACAACCATTGATAATTGGAGCTGGAGGTAGCGGGGCAAATTGGTATTCATTTACCATCGATGGACCTGGTGGTCAATTATACGATCCTTCAATTGAATCAACCAAGTCGGTTGAAGCTTATGCAGAAAGAGGAGGTGGCGGCGGTGGATTTTATATTAAGGGTGCTAATGGTTCATCTTGCACTGGTGGTGCCAGCTTTTTAGAAGGTGGGTCTGGAGGTACTAACTCAACTAGTACTTATGGAGCTAAAGGTAAGTAACACAAGAAATTTGATTGAATTGATTTATTCTCTTAAAGGTGGATTTGGTGGAGGTGGTGGTTCTGAGCACGAAGGTGGTGGTAAGTAATTTTTTTATTATCCTATTGAATTATTAACTTTTCAAGGTGGTGGAGGTTATGTTGGAGGCAAGTCACTCAAATCTAATGAATATAACACTTCTCGTCCTGATTATGGTGCCTATTCTTTCAATTCTGGTTTAAAGCCAGAAGGTGAACCAGCTTGTCACGTTGGTGATGGTTATGTTGAATTTGCCAGAGTTTTCTAAAATTGTAAAAAGAATTGTAAAATAAATATTCTCTGCATTACACCAAAGATAACATAATTGTTCCTTCTTTACCAAAATGAGATAATAGATTATTTGAGTAATTCACTGAATATTGACAATAAACTGAAAATTCTTGATTCAATACAAATACACCCTTCTATACTTTTCTATCCTCAATACATTTTTCCTCCTCCCCTCCATCTCGACAAGTCAAATAATAATAATATTTATTATTTAGTTTTCAATAAGGTGGAACACTGATCTCTCCTTCCTTATCTCATCAAAAAACTCTAAAAAACCGACAAAAAAAACAATTCAAGAAAAAATCTAAAAAAATGAGCAGCGAAAAGTTTGTTGCCTTTGTGGATCCATCCAAGTTGGAATTTAAAATCATTAATGATGATGATTTATCGTCGAGTACAATGTTAGAATCGATGGATTCATCATCCGCAATGTTATCGTCATCATCATCATACGGATCGATGGAAGAGGGATTTTCTTCCGAATCTATTTTGGAACAATATTTGACTTTGTCTAATCCGTATGATAGTGTATTGAGTTTTAAAATTGAATGTAATAAGCCTGCACACTATTCTTTGAAAATACCAGCAGGAAGTATTGAACCGAAAACGGAATTTAAAATGTACGTTTTATTATTAAAACAAAATAATAATTGTCGATCGGAAATAGTAAATTAAAGATGAAACCTGCTTTTTTAAATGATATTCGTAAGCGGGGAAGAAAGAATCAAGCCATGGTTGAGGAAGTTGAACAATATGAAGATGCATTTCAAGTTAAATTTATTAGAACAAGTGATTCGAAAGAAACTTCTAAAATCATCAAATCAAATATTAAGGTTATTTATAAACCGACTCCAATTGTATCAACACCATCACCATTACTGGAATCGACTAATTCTCTCCTAGACAGTACGATTGAAATTGTTAAACCAGTTGAGGAAAAGGTTGAATCTCCAGCCAAAACAAAAATTGTAATTGTAGAAGATCACTTCCAAACATCTTTACTGAAAGATGTTGACTCTAAACAAGTTGAACTACCACCAACTATTAGTATTAGTACTCCACCTTATACACCTCCACCTACTCCAAATGTGCGAGATTCGAGAATGATTGTTGAAGAAATGTTTGAGGATAAATTTGCCGAGTCCAACAATGATTTGATTACAACTGAGGAAAATTTAAATGTTAGAACTGAATCACCAATGACATCTGATTCAGTAACATCTGATGAATATCTTCAATTAAGCAAAAAGAAAAGTTCTAGCACAATTGATGACGGTGAAAAGTCATCTGATAAGAAGAAGCTCAAATCAATCTTGAAGAAGACTCCTCCACCTCCAAAGGAAAAATCCTTGAAGGATATGATAACAGATTTATTCCCACTCTTGGCTGGATTGATAATTCTTGTAATATTTGCCAAGTTCAACAGAGTTGATTATGATACAGTTGTGAATATGTTTACATCCTATCTGCTTGGTGTTTGTGCCATGTATGTTCAAATGAAGTTTAATGAGGAATAGTTATTTAAAAATCATAAGGATATTGTGAATAAACAAATAATTGTGAAATGTATAAATTATCAGAACCTTTGGGTTCATATTTATTGATCCTTTTGGTTCTTGACTATACAATAGTATGCAATAATCCTAAATCTCTGAAGCTCTTAATCAAAACCCAACATTACAATCAAAATAAGATTGTGTTCAAAAAAGTGTCCTGATTATTGAATATTACTGGTTCCAGAAGAATTATCTGAACTTGGATTGAGTAAAAAGCTATGGGCAGCAACTGGCTCGAGAAGAAGAAGATTTTGAAGAGCAAGTTCGGAGGCCTTCTTGTTAGCATCTTGACCTAGTTGTTTCTTAATTGCAAGTATTGCTTCCAATTTGCTATTGAAGAGTTGCATATTTTGGGATGGTTGAGAAACATTCATTACAACTTCAGGAATACTAACATCCATTTGAGCATCTTCATTGTTACGATTCTGTTTCTTGGTTTGTCTTCTTGTTTTCTTCTTGACTGGCTCCTCTTGTGCAGGTTGAGCTGGATTGGTAGCAGAAGATGCTGTTGCTGCAGATGAGCTTTCTGCAGCTGGTACATCTTGAACAGAAGAACCATCCTCATCTGGATCAGTTGATTTACGTTTCTTTTTGGATGGTTTTGGTTTGGTAGGTTGAAGTGTTTCAGTTTGATTTTCATTGGTTGGTTTTCTAGCAAATACATTGAATGGAGGAGCAATAAGGGAAAAGAGTGGTTTATCCAAGTTGGCAGGATTATAATAGTGAATAATAAATCCAAAATGACCTTTTTCATGATGGTAGCTTACATCTGTGAACTGAACTTTCATTAATCCCTTTACAACTTCCTCTACTTGAATAACCGTATTTGACTTCTTTGAAGAAACATTAGATTTAGTCAGAGCTGTTTCCATAGTTCCCATAAGACATAACTTGTTGGTATTCTTTGAGTTTCTCAATTCCTCTCTATTTGCTGGATTAATTACATGAATTTTAGAAACAATGAGTGGATACTTTTCTACCAAAGTCTTGCCAGAAATTTCATGCATGACCACATACTTGTGGGAACTGTACAATTTGTCTGGTACATAGTTTTTAGCTTCCTCTCCTCTAATTTTCATAGTTACTCTCACAGTCACATCATTCAATTCATTAGGGGTGCTTGTTTCGAATATCCAATAACGACCTTGTTGATTACTTGGTACTTCATCCATAGGACAAGCAGAACGTTGATTTGGTAGTAATTTCAAATGTGAAAGTGTACTATCCTCCACTGATCCTTCTTCGGAAACTTCCTCATCATCTGCATCATCATTCTTTTTCTTCTTTGGTTTAGGTGTAGAGGCAGTCGAATTTCTTCTTGTTGTAGTTGTTGTTGAAGCTGATGATGATGCTCTCTTTCGTCGTGTACTTGTTTGCACAGGAATTGTTGTGCTACTGCTACCACCAGTACTATCTTCATTGGATCGGTTGTCATTGATGAGCACTGGTTGTTGATGTGTAGCCATTTGTTGTTGATTTGAATTCATTGAAGGTGTACCTTCCATCATCAGATTATCAACATCAAATAAACTACCCGAATCTAGAATTGCTTCACCTTCATCCATTATTGTTGAGGCGTTATTTTGTTCAGTCATTCCGAAATTTAGTTTTTATTCTCTCTCTATATGTACACAGTTTCTCTCTTCTTTAATGTATTATTTACAAAGTGCAACTTTTGTTGTTGGATTAAATTTTTTCTTGTTGTTTTTTGATCTTCCACACTCAAAAATAAGCGCGATGAAGAGTTTGATGTTGTTGTCTTTTTTTCTATTCTAAATATAAGTAATTTACAATTCTTGAGATTACCATATTTCAAATCAGTTAAATAAGAAAGGTTGGATCATGAGCTTTTTACGTTAATTTTGTTTCATCACAATACTGAAGAAGAAGATTTTAATTGTTTTAACGATAGAAAACTCCGATCCTCATCTTCTAATCACGATCAAACTCATCATTAAATATTTTAATTTTAAAAAAAAATGTCGCAACAACAAACAGGAACAAAGGGATCAACATCATTCCGTGCCTTTTCTCTCTTTAAAAACTTTGCTGAATACTTTATTGATGTTCCAAAGGAATCTCACTTTTATGAGAGAGGTGTTTTAACACCAGAAGAATTTGAAAAGGCTGGTGATTTATTGGTTTCAAAATGTCCAACTTGGTCTTGGTCTGCAGGAGAACCATCAAAGAGAAAGGATTATCTTCCTGCCGACAAGCAATTCCTCATCACTCGTAACGTTCCTTGTTTGAAACGTTGCAGTGAATTGATCGAAATGGCCAAGGACGAAGAACCAGTTGAAGATGGCGAATGGATTGCTACTCATATTAATCACACAAAGGAAAAGGAAAAGGAAGAAATTGGAGATATTACTGGAGGAGTTGATGATCTTGTTATTCACAGCGCTGAGGATGATGAGGAAGATGATGGTGAAGCCATTGATATTGATAATTATTCTGATTCTGAACTTGAGGATACAATTAAAGACAAGGGAGCCCTTGAAGCCAATAACGGTGACAGCATTCTTCAAACCAGAACTTATGATTTTAGTATTACTTATGATAAGTATTATCAAACTCCAAGAGTTTGGCTTTTTGGCTATGATGAACGTGGTGCTAAATTGGAATCTGAAAAAATTCTTGAAGACATTCATGCTGATTATGGTAATAAGACTGTCACTATTGAACAACATCCACATTTAAATACTCAATGGGCCAGTATTCACCCTTGCAGACATGCTGAAGTCATGAAGAAGATGGTTGATCGTTTAGTTGGAGGTGGTTCAGGCGAAAAGCAATTCGTTAGAGTTGATCTTTATTTGTTCCTCTTCTTGAAGTTTATTTCATCTGTAATACCAACCATTGAATATGACTTTACCACTCAAGTCGATTAAATTATTGTAAAATAGTAAAAATATTTTTTGTCTTTATTTTGTCGGAAGGAATGGGAGATGTTACTCTACAACATCTTGCCACATTTCCTCAATTTCATAAATGGCTTCAAGAATTTCTGAAAAGTCAGGTCTGATATTTTCATCAGTTGCCCAACATGTCTTCATCAATTCTGTGTACTTATCAACAAGTGGGATCAATAGATTGGAACTGGTCAATTCTACTCTATTCTTTTGCTTATTACAGAATAAATACCATTCACATTTTAGGGTATCTTCGTCTTGCTCGAATTCGGACGAGTCGTTTTGAATTTGGAGTGCATTGTTTCTTACTGAGCTTATTTCCCATGGAATGACTGGTCTTCTGCCCTGAATAACTTCACTACCAATAGAGAAGATACTCATCATATCAGAGCCTATAAATGTAGTATGACCTGATGTGTCAGAGCTTGTCAAATCAGAAATTTGTGAACCACTATTAGATTCAGTACTAATTCCAATACTAGACCTTTCCTTCTTGGTGAGGGGAGATTTTGGAAGTTCTGTATATGGTTGTACCATGAAGAATAATTCATACATGAGGATGGCAAAACTGAAAACATCACATTTGACTGTATATCTTCTAGATTGCTTGAGGATTTCTGGACTTGTGTATTGGATAGTACCATAACAAACACCAGTCATTGTGAGTGAAGACAATGGCTTTGACACACCAAAGTCACAAACCTTACAATTGCCAGCTTCATCTATGAGAACATTTTGAGGTTTCTATTACAAAAAATTAATTAAGAGTATTCAATTTGAATACTTACCAAATCTCTGTGAATGATAGGTGGTTTAGTGTTATGTAAATAAATCAAAGCTCTACAAATATCCTTCAATATTTCAAGTTTTCTTCCAAATGTAATAATTTCATTTCTAGCCTTCCTCTTCTTAGGATAGATGATCTTGTCCAAACTTCCACCTTTTACAAACTCAGTTACGATATACTTGTTATCCTCGTCCACACTGACACCAATAAGTAAGACAACATTAGGGTGTCTCAATCCTGTTAAAATATTAGCTTCATGTTCAAAGTTTTCATCATCATCACAACCAAATTGGTTAGATTTGATTCTCTTGACAGCAACTTCAGTACCTTTCCAAGAAGCTCTGAAAATAACACCTCCAGCACCTTCTGAAACTCTCTCCTTGAATTCCAAATCTTCAATTGGAATCAAATGGGCAGATGTATTTGTAGAGTCCATTGAAGAATAGAAACTTGATTTAGTGTTGTGCTCGAGAAGTTTAGATAACATTTCATCTTCTGCCTTCTTCTTTCTCTTGAGAGTTTGTGATTGTCTTCTAAACATGAAAGCAAATATACCCAATGGTATAGCAACCACAAGAATTATCAAAATACCAGCTACAATTAGAATTGGAACAATAACACAAGCAGCATATGAAGTGTTTCCATTCGTGAATGTTGGTAAACCCAGTGGACAAGAAGTACATTTGACAGCACCTTTCAAATCAGAGTAAGTAGAAAATGGACAAATTTCACATTGTAAATCTCCATTAAGGAAGAAACCCTCCTTACAGTATACGCAAATAGATAAATTCTTAGAACCAGCACTTTCTGTAGTCATACCTGTTGGACAAGAATAACAAACAGGAGAACCAGTAGAGTTTGAATAAGTTCCAATTGGGCACAATTTACAATCTCCTTCTGATTCGGATCCACTATTTGGTTGGAATGTTCCAGCAACACAAGCTGTACATTCCTTTTGACCCATAGTATTAGCATAAGTACCAGGAAGGCAAGGAACACAACTGGTAGAGTTGGATGAACCCTCATTTGGATTAAAGGTTCCAAGTGTGCATTTTGAGCAAATAGAGGCACCCTCCTTTTCAGAGTATGATCCAGCTGAGCAAGGTTTACAATCTGATGCTTGATAACTGTTCATATTAGAGTTTGCTGTACCTGCTGCACACTTGGTACAATGAGGAGCTCCAGGATTTGCGCTAAAAGTACCAGTCGAGCATGGCAAACATGACATTGAACTATTTTGACCAAATAGTGGTTGATAGGTACCTTTTTCACAGAGTGTACATTGATATTGTTGCATTAGATCTGCGTATTGACCTGTAGGGCAAGGAAGACATTTCTTTAAACCAGTCACAGGTGCAAATGTACCAATTGGACAAGCTGTACAATTTAAAACTTGTCCAGTAGTATTTGAAAAAGATCCTTTTGGACATGAGTCGCACAATCTCTGTCCAATTGTTTTTCCAAAAGTACCAGGTTCACATGGAATACATGAAGAAGGATAAATAGAACCCATTACAGGATTGTGGGTTGAAATAGGACATGGAATACATGAAGAAGCTCCTACATAAGGATTGTATTGTCCATAAGGACAAGGTGTACAGGTTTCATTTGAGAAGGCAGAAAGCTCATCACTTGCTGTACCTGCAGGACAATGATAACATTGTTCATCCTTAAACATAATTGTATAAATTGTTGGTAAACTTGGAAGGGTTCTATTGTAGAATGAAACAACATAGGCCTTATTTGATTCGCTGTATGCCGAATAAATAGCTCCATAAACTGTATCTTTGGATTTTTCAATAATAGTTTCCTTATACCATCTTTCTCTATTTCTAACACAATACTTGGAAGCGAAAAATCTAGATCTGACTTCATTGGGATTACCAACATTACTACCACCTGGTCGAATAACTCCAGATACGTAGGTGAAACCACTTGAATCTACATCAAATGTTGTATTGTAAACGTTTTGGAAAGTAAGCATTGATTGCAAGAAACCATTTGAATCAGTTTTAGCAAGGAAAAAATTTCTATCAAAAGAGCTGGTTACATTTTGCCCTTGGAATGATACATAACTACCAAACTCGCCAGAAAAGAGAATATTTCTATTTGGATCAAACTTGAGAAGACTGCTGAACTCTGAAGTGAAGAATTGGTCAGAAGTGATCATATTGTCATCCTTACTACTGTTAGTAGTAATTGTTTGCATCCATAATATCTTTCTGTTACCGGTTGTTTGGTCTAGTGGACCAAACTTGAGTAAATAGTAAGAGAGTACTTCTGAATTGTGATTGATTATTTGCAAATCCTCAAACCTGACTGCACTCTTGAAAACACCAGAAATTACAACATTTCCTACAGAATCTGGTAATACAGAGAACCCTTTAGACATACCCTCACTAGTGGCTATCCACAAACAAACCATATTAAAAGGCTCAATTTCAAATACTATAGTGTTAACAAGAGAAGAAGAAGTTGTAGTACAGCTAGGATCAATTTCAACGCTTCCTCTATATCCTCCAGTGATTAAAATTGATAAATCTTCAGTTATTCTAATAGATTCAGGGATTACGTTGATAAACTCCTTTCTTACTTGAATTCTTCCTTCATTGATTTTTAACATTACACCTGTGAATTGTGTAGCTCCATAATTTTGTTTGGCTTTCCATCCAACAACCCAAGTGTTATCAAACCTGTCAGTAGCAACACTGGTTACAGTAATTCCATCTGTAGAATTGGTTTGATCTGAGAGAGTAGCAAAGTAGTTGAAGCTTTCAGCATCCAAAACCGATGAAAACCTGACAGAAATTCCATTCAAAGGACCTCTTGGACTTGTAGAAATACCAAAGCCTGTATATGAAATACTACCATGTCTACCAAAAGAAATGTAGAGTGAAGGAACTGTTCCATATAAAAAGATTGGACTCACAATTTTGTCTGCATCTGTTTGATTTACCAAATACGAGCCGACTCCACAACTAGTAAATCCTTGCACAATTTCAGAGCCACAATTTTCACCAGTATAGTTAGTATAACACTTGCAAACATCTTTAGCAACACAAGCTCCGTGAGAAGCACATACAGACATATTGGTTGCGTCAACCCCAAAGCAATTAGCAATTTCGCAATTCTTTCCTGTGTAATTCTCATTACAAATACAATAGTCAGGAAAAGCACATCGTCCATTGCCTGAACAGGTCTGCACATCATTTTGTGGAATGTCAAAGCATACAGGATACTGACATGACTCACCAGCAAATGTTCCCAAGCTACAAGAACAAGAATTTGGTCTAACACATTTTCCTCTTCCTGTACATGCTCTTGTATCATCTTGAGAGTAAAATCCACATAAAGGAATAGTACAAAGTATATCACTACACTTATTACAACCCTCTGTAACAGTTGAAACTAGTGTATTAATGAAGCCTACAGGGCTAACAACAGTACTTGGATCTCCAATTACTTGCACATTACCACTGAAAGAAGCAGACACATAGAACTGTCTTGGAGTCCTTGCATCGGTCGATAACATTAATGGTTGAGTGGCTATCAAGGATCCCTTAATGAAAGAGTGAATGTAGGTTTGTTTGAGTTGTACATTTGTACTATCGCCAGTGTTAACAAATTTTTGGGCAAAGAGAGTGATTGAGCTTTGAACACCAAAGGTTATAAAACTATCCCAATCAATATTAGAGTAGACATTACCATTCTTTCCGATAACTACAAGCTCATTGTAATTGTTTGCTCGAATTTTAACACCAAAATATGGATTATCATATTGAACTAGATGAGCTATAAGACTTCCATCGTCTATTGATACTTGGGAAATGATACTACTAAAATTCGAAAGTTGAACATTAATTAGCATAACATCACCCAAAAATGTTATATCTTCCACAGATTTTGCTCCATCAATTTCAATAATTTGTGACCAAATTTCTTGATCGGTAGTCTTGAAAGCATCGTAGCAAACAATATAAACTTGGTGAACTGTTCCAACATCTGTCAACATGGTTTCCATGGTACCTGCAATGAAAACTCTGTCCTTCTTAGGAGATAAGGTAATCAAATGAGCTGAAGAAGAACCATAAAGATAGGATGGTAAAGGATCTACTTTAGTGGCATAAATTACCTTTCCAGTTGTGTTGGAGAGGGCACCATAGAATACAGAGCTTTGTTTTCTAGATTCTAAAACAACTCCAACATCCACAAAAGTTAATTTGGCATTAAATACTCCTGTAAAATATAGTGTTCCATCTTGGCCGTAAGTAACATCCTTAACTATGTTCATAGCCACACTACCCATAATTGTATTTGGCATAATAATGGCAGGTGGAGGGAAAATGGGTTGAGGGAGCTCAGCTTCCTTATTAATTGCTGGTTGATCCAAAATATTATCCAGATCAAATTGGAATAACATTAGTGTTGATTTAGATTCGTATTGGGTTTTTGCAATTTCCAAATATTGAGGCAATTCACCTCCCAATGCTACTCTCCTTTTCCCATTATGATCAAGCTTAGCCATCGTGTATAAATAGTATTTGGTGTTTCTTGTAACTATTCCAACTTTGAAAAGTCTAAACATGTTACTATTTTCATAAATTACCCAATACCCTTGAGTAACACCAGCTGAAATCTCTGCTACGACCTCATCAGCCACTGCCACATCAGACCCTGAAAAGTGCCCGATTGTATAAATTCGATTCTCATCACTCACCAATTTTCTTTGATCTACCTGCAAAGTAGACAGGAAATCAAATCTGGCTCCTTTCTCTTCAGGCGATGCACCTCGAATAAAACTCATTCTAGTTGATGTAATAGTTCTGTTTCTAATAATCATTGGATGAAGAAAATCTTTACTGCAGTCAACCACATGGTTTGGATTTTCGCTATCTGGATCCAGAGATACATACGAATTATAGAATAATCTCTTGTCAATGATACCATTCTCGGTTGATGCACAACTCGCAAGACTAAATAAATAATTATGTAATATAAGTATTATACATAGAACAATAATGATTTTTCCAATTCCTCGATTATTATTATTATTATGATTTACAACATTTAACCCTTCCAATTTTGATAATCCAATAATATTTGTTGTTCTTTCTCGATTATGATAATGATTGAACCAGGTTGATGAAAATTTATTTTTCTTCTTATCCTGTTGTTCTTGTTCTTGTTGTATCTGATGATGGTGCGATATTGATGATGAACAAGGAGTTTCATCATCAGAAGAGAAAAGTAACAGCGGTGATAGTAGTGTTTCGCCTCCAAGTAGAAGCAGAGACATTTTTGAGCTGAAGATTTTCTAACCGTAATGCGCGAGAAGCAAGGGATTTTTATTGTTGTGTCTTTTGGTGAGTTGGAAGCTTAGTTGGCCATGCTAATATCTTTGTGGTAGGAAGATTTCTTCTTTCTGTGTTACTTTCGGAAGGATGGTGTTCGAAAAGAAACTTGAAAGCCTTTTGATTAGTCTATCGGAAATCTATGGAATCATGTAAAATACAAGATCATCGTGAAGGATAGGAAAGACTTCAAGGATCAACCTCACAATGTACAATCAATTCTTCAACTTGGGTTGGGAATTCATCACAATAGCTATTTAATCATCTGACTCGCTTTGATGGAAAATATATTTTTATCTTCATTCAAAAGAAACAATTAATTGCTTCAACTTAGAACACATACTAATGGTCTTCTCTGCCAATACTTCTGATCAAAAACAACCCATCATCAATAATACTAATATGAATAATAACTTTCAATCCTTCTTTTATCAAGCTCATCTTTCTGCTGGGGGGAGCAATACTAACAATCATCATCAACAACCACCACTACTAGCCAATCAATCTAAAAGTCCAGCGAATAATTACTTGCCAGGCACTGCCAATGGACAAATTAATAATAATCTACATGATTATCTGTATCAACTTCAACAACAGAAGCAATCACCTCAACAACCATTGTTGCCCTTGTCGAATTCATCTTCCGAAGAGGAATTATCAGACCCAACTAATGATTTCATCAATACTTACCATCATCCCTCCACCGAATCACTTTATGGCAGCTCATTGTATGAAGGTGATGAACAGGAGGAATTTATGGATGAGAGTAAAATATTGCAAATGAATGGAATTTCCATCATCAATAATAGTAATAACGAAATAGATCATCAACAATCTAAGCACGTATTGAATGGAGCACAATCATCACCATCCTCCTCCTCAGCCTCTGTAAATATTCTCAATCAAATTAATCACCAACATCATCACAATACTACCACCACAACTGCTGATAAACAAGTTGGTTCTTCTTCCATCAATTATAATGGTGGATTGTATCAACAACAACAGCCACTATTGATTACTGCATCACAATTGCAACAATTCTTCCCTGTGAAACAAAAGATTAAGAAGGCAATCTTGTATATTGATCTGGATAATTTCCCAATTTCTAGACCTTCTGAATATTTGGAAATGTTAGCCAAGATTAAATCCAAATACTCTATTGATGTGACAGCAAAGAAGATATTTGGAGATTTGAATCAATTTGAAAAACTTCCAGTTGACTTTCAATTCTCACATCAATTAATCATTTGTCCAAAGGTTTCATCAAGAAAGAATACGACAGATATTGCATTGACCATTGAGGTCATTAAGGATTTGGAGAGAAAGAAACCATTCGATGTGTTTATTATTGCCTCGTCTGATTCGGATTTTGTTCCGGTCGTTAAGGCCATCAGAGATGAGGGCAAGGAATGTTGGATTTTGCCATCTCACAATTATCCTCACCAAACTTTGATGAGCATTTGTAATGGCATTCTTGATTTCAACTCACAACAAAATGTGAGTAATCCTCTTCAAGAGTTGAACATTCCATCCAAGCCATCTCAAGTGGCCAACAAGACGAGTCCAAACACATCTCCAAGAAAGAAGGAAGTACTTCCTGTTCCAAAGGTTCATGTCAAGACGAATCATATTCCTCCTTCTCAAAACAAGTTATCTATTGTTGAGGTTAAATCAATGATTACAAAGATTATTAGAAAATTAGAGTTTAGTGGTGTGAAAATTTTCAACCTGTCATGTATTCATGAACAATTGAGAGACAAATCCATTATTTATCACCACTATGGATATCCAACATTCAGAGCTCTATTCGAAGAATGGAGTCAAGAGAATCCAAAATACAAATTCGAAAGAAATGAAAAGGATGGTCAATTATCATTTGCTCAAGAGGTACACCCAAATATCTTACATAGACCACCACAAACAGTCCCTCAAACAGCCTCCACTAACCTTACCTATTCCAATGTAAAAATACTCCCAAAACCAACTAGCAGCACAAGCCTCTCTTCAAGTAATGAAAGTCCTGAACCATCTTTTAAACCAAAGGGAAGTAGGAAAGCTTTGAAGAATGCCATTACCCAAATTCTCAAAAATCTCCACCAAGCCAATCCAAAGGGAAGTTTTAACATGTCCTTTGTAAATGAGAGAATGAGAGAAAGAAGTCTCAAATACAAGGAACATGGCTATGATTCCATGAAAACTCTTTTCACTGAATGGAAACAAGAACATCCAACAGCATTTCTTGGTGTTCGTGAAAAGAGTGGCGAATTATACTTTTTGCCAACCTTCTCTCTTTAAGCTCAAGTTATGATACCTTTTTTTGAGCTCTTTTGTAAATATTCTACTCTAGGTTTTTCTCTTGTAAATATAGGTCAATATGATTACTAGACTAAACATTTTGTAAACTTTTTTAAATATTATTAAATATTAATTAAATATAAAATTAAAAAAAATGAGCAATATCCTACAAGGTTTCGAACCATGCAAACTCACCACAGCTGGCCGACCTCTCTATTCAAGTCCCAAAGAGTTGGAACAAATGATCGTGATTGGAATTGCCATCTACGACAACTCTGCAAAGGAATTGAAGGATTTTAATCACGTCTACTTGACCACTCACAGAATTTACATCATGTTTCATAGTGACAATACATCATCATCAATACAATCGGATCATGGAATTTCCTGTCCACTCTCATCAATAGAAAAGGTTGAGAAGGAGAGTGGAGGCTTCTTCCGATCACCGAAAATTAAATTCACCATCAAATCATCAAACTTTTCGATATCATTTAGAAAGGGAAAGAGGGATGAGTTTTATGATCATCTTCAAGATCAATTAAAGAAGAAAAAGTGGACGGAAGATGTAAATAATGCAATGCAAATATCAACATCAATGGATTCGATATCATCTCTAACAACAGACTCCAGCAATAATAATAATAAGAATGTAAAGAAGGATTTCACTACAAGTACAGCTGGTGTTGCTGGTATTATGAAGAGAATTGATCAGGAAAATTTGGAGGAACGAAAGGAAATGGATGATGCCTTCTCGGATTTGAAAAAGTTGATGGAAAAAGCTGAGGATATGGTTAATATGGCAGAAAATTATAAGAACAAAATTGTACAAAGGATGAAAAACGACACTGAAGCCACATCAGAGGAAACTGAAGAAGAAAAACAAATTTTGGACTTTTTATTGAATTTGGGTTTAGCTTCTCCTGTTACCAAACAATCTACTGGAGCACTTTATCATCAACAATTAGCCAGGCAACTTATTGACTTTCTAGACAAGATTGTACAGGAAAGATATGGTGGTGTTATTACATTGAGTGATGCATATTGTTTGTATAATAGAGCGAGAGGTACAGATCTGATCTCACCAGAAGATATGGAAAAAGCTTGCTCTCTTTTTGAAAAATTGAAACTTCCAATGAAACTCAAAGTATTCGATAGTGGCGTAATTGTTATTCAATCCTCCCAATATTCTGATAGAATGATGGCTGAAAAGATTGCAGAATTCATTAGAGATGGGCATGAGTGTGATGTAATGACATACAAGTTTATTACAGCTGTGCGGTTAGCTCAATTACTGAATGTCAGCATTGTTCTTGCAAAAGAATTATTACTTACTGCTGAACATAACAGAACACTTTGTAGAGATGAAAATGAGGAAGGTATCAGATTTTATTTAGTATCTGATGTGTTTGACAAATTTATTTAATTGTAAAAGTTATTGAAATTTAATCTGATTCTCAAATCATCCACTATTTAATTCAATATTAGAATAATATTAGAATGAAAATATCGAATCGAAAACTTACAGTGATCGTGAATTCCTCTTGTGGCTAAAATACTATTAATGATTGTTAGGAGCATCTTGAAACTCTTTCTAAATTCAGTTTCCATCTCTTCAAGCTCTGGGATAAAAATATCTTCTCTTTGAGTTTCTTTAAAATTGGCCAATTTGGTTCTCAAAGTTATACACATTTGCACAACTTTGAAAATGTGATTCTTTACGAATAGAGCTTTCTTTAACAGGAATCTGTCCTTAATCTTATTGAGATAGTCCAAGTGGAAGCTGCGAAGATCATCCATATTTTTTGCTGATAAAATATTTTCACACAATTCATTCCACAGAGTATGTAATATTCTATTCATCATGTAGTACTGTACAGTTCCAATAAAATGTTTCAATTGGTTAAGGAGAGAATAAAACTTGAGATAGGCATTACTTTTGTGTGTAAATGCATCAGTCTTGAGACTCATCTTGTCCAATACTAGTGTTTAAAGTTGTATTGTCAATTTAAAATATTAAAAACGAACCTTGTTTAGCTTGTTTTAGTTTGAGATTGAAAACTAAAACCTCATTATAGCTCTGTATGTGTTGAGCTGAAATAATCAGATTTAAAGGCCACTCTAATTCATAATTAAAAGTGACTGCATCAAAAAAGTTATTTTCCTCATGCTTGATACTTCCATCATCAAAGTGAACCGAAATTATTTCATCCAATTTCAGAGAAGTGAAAATATCAGTAGTGTAGACAGAGGTTGAGTTTTCGGTAGCAAAAGAATACCTCCTTGGAAATTCCATTCCTAAACGAAGTGCATCTTTGAGAATAACCTGAAGATCAAATGTTGTAATTCCTCTAAAATCAAATTGGAAAAATCTATCAGATAAATTAAATAATTTGGTGGCAAAATAGTCCATAATGTCACCAGCCTCCATCAAGTAGAATGCTCTTATTGCTGTCAGATGGTCCAGTAACTTGCATCTATTGACCAATAAATCACAAAGATAGGGAGATACTCTATGATATTGCTCCTCTATGTGGCTTGATAGTCCAACGTTAAATATTATTTCCAATGGTAGAGTTTGTAATTTTTGACTATTCTCTGATGAAAATTCAAGTACATCCATGAGACTCTTCTTCTTGAAAATTGAGGTTAGCTTGTCTTGATTTGTTATTTTGTGCTCCTTAGAAAAGTCAAAGAACAAGAGTTCTTGTTGATTGGTGCTATTGTCAGCTGGAAGTGCATTACTGTACAAGTCTTCCTTTTCTAAAAGTGATATCATTCGTTTTTTCTTTGGTGGTGATCTCAGAGAGTGTAAAGATCCAATGGGAGCAAGTGTGGTTTGTCTGATGTTGTTTGAAGAAGAGCCTGCAGATTGATTTTCTCTCTTCTTTGAGGATGATGGCGAGGACCTAAAGGAATTGAGAGGTTTCAGTGGAGAAATGATTATTGACTCGTCATCATCAAAGGGTGAGTGATGTTCATCATTCTCTAAACCCATCGAAGAAGAAAGTAGATTAAAGAGTGAGGGTTTCTCCTTTTCTAGTAGATAATCACCAATAGAACTGTTATTGGCAGCAATTTCATACTTTTGCTCAATATCCCGCACAATAATGATGGATTTACCTGTTGCACTAATCTTGTCCTTAATTTTTGAGAGCAGGGAACAGACCTTAGATTCAGTAAATCCCTCACTCCAGAAGAGAGGTGTTCCAATATCCACCAACTCATTCCTCTTGAGAAGAAATTCATTGTGTTGGTCCTGCAAGGTCCCTTCGAATATCCAGCTGTCTGTAATGGAAAGGTATGGCTTTAGAATAGCCATCAATATTTGCAATGAATAATCATACTCATCATTGTTGCTCTCCATGGAAATATATTGTCTCGTGAGAACTTTTTCATAAAAGTGAGAAATTAAATCTGACATTAAATTACTCTGTGAATCCTCTCTATCTAAGATTTCCTCAATTTCTTCATCCAGTTTTCTGAGTGTATGAATTTTTTGTTCAAAAACAAAAAGATTTGTCCTAAGGGAGAGGAGAGAAAGATTGTGTGTATCTCCAAATCTCTTTCCCATTTGATTACTCTTCTCCATTTCCGATAAATCGTCTCTGATTTTCTCTATTATTTGTAATATTGATGAGTAGCAAGATTGAATAATTGTGCTTTTTACAAGGCGTATCGATCTTGTTGCAGTCGAATGCATTTTCCTCAGCTTGTTACCTATCTTAATAAAATAATTTAAGGAATTATGTAGAGCTGTCCTAGAGAGGAAAGAAACAGAAAGCTCCCTATCAGAAAGCTCAAAATTATCATTCACAATTTTAAATATAGTTCCCTGAAATCCTCTCAACATGTTGAATATTTCGCGTATCAGATCATTTTGTCTAATAACTTTTGTACAAGGTGTAATTACCCTAATATTTCCAATAGGAGGAGTTTGTGTAATTTTAAAGAGAGTATAATGCTCAAATAAATGTCCATGAGGAAAGTGAGTAAATGGTAAATGGCAAGTGATGAGTTTGTTTGGATCAAAATTGATAGTATAGAATAAATCTTCCGATTTTTCATTGGTTGTATTGAAATCATCATTCATAAAATCATCGTCGTCATCAAACATTCCATGATCATCATTGTGTAATATTTGATGACGATCTTCCATTCTATTATTACTACTAAAGATATCTGTAATATTACACATCGTATCCATATGAAACACTACATTATCATCAAGAATATCATTATTATTGGTGGTTTTGGTTTTTCTTGCTTGTTTCGAATCCAATTCCTCATCATCGGACCAATCACTTAAATCATCATCATCCGAGCCATACTCTGCAAAATTTCGTTTATATTCCTCCAAATCTAATAAATTCATATGAATTACTGCTTCCGATTCCAAGTAGAGTGCACACCCAACAGTTACGTTGTTCAATTATTTTTTTTGTTGAATTATTTAATAATTTTGGCGGGAAGAGAAAGTAATCTTTTATACACAATATATTACCAATCATTACAAACTGCAAGTATTAATTATTAAGCATACACCATTTGAATTGATTTAACAACTTCGTATGACACTTCCTTATATAGTAACCCATAAAAACTAATTAGCTCGTACGCACAAATTGACCGCAGGATATCCAAAACAACTCATATACCTCCTGTATAAAAACCACACAACTATCCCCAATTCAAGAGTTCAATAACAAAAAAACAATTCAATCTTCAAACTAAATCATAAACATGATCAAGACAGTTCTTATTACTGGTGCTACTACTGGAATTGGTAAGGCAACTGCTGTTGCATTTGCAAAGAAGGGGTTCAATCTGGTTGTAACTGGAAGAAAGATTGAAAAGGAGCAAGAATTGGTTGAGCAAGTTAAGAAAGCAGGTGCTAATGATGTTTCTTTCTTTCAACTCGATGTCGCTCAAGAAACTGCTTTCGAACAAGTTGTTAAGAAAGTTGTGGAAAAGTATGGAAAGTTGGACGTGCTTGTTAATAATGCAGGCATCTCCATTAGCATTGATTTGTTGGCCGACTCCAAAACTGAAGATTTCAAGCAAATGATTGATACAAATGTTTTGGGAGTTTACTATGGAATGAAATATGCCATTCAAGCCATGTTGCAAACTGAAACCAAAGGAGCAATAGTCAATCTTGCCTCCATTGCAGGACACAATGGTTTGCTCTATACTTCACAATACTGTGCCACTAAACATGCAGTGGTTGGATTGACAAAGGGAGCTGCAACTGATTATGCCACTAAGGGAATTGCACCAGGAGCAATTAAGACTGAAATTTTACAAAATGCAATTGATTGTGGTGCCTATTCTGAGGAGGGCATTGCTGCCATGCATCCAATGAATAGAATGGGAACAGTTGAGGATATTGCTAATGGAATTGTCTTTTTGGCAAGTGATGACTGTTTGTTCATGACTGGAACTACCTTATTCGTTGATGGAGGATACAATTGCAAATAATACTTGTTTGATTAATGAGATTTCAATAAACAATGTTTTTAAGTTGCGAAATCATGGAAAGGTTCTTTCATTAATACCATTTGAACAAACTTTTAACACAAGTTTACAATCATAATAGTTTAAGCAAGCCACAGGTTGCATTGAAATAGTAGTTTACTTTTTACAAATGAAATATTCGAAATTTGTTCCCTTCACTTTTCCTCTTTCAGTAATTTGAAATTTTGATTTTCCAATTTCCTTATCAGTTTCTCTAACCATCGATGCACCAACCAATGGATAAGTAATCAATGTGACCATTGACAGGAAAACATCAGTCCAGAAATTATAAGTCTTGAAATGTTCCACAAAGAAAGCAGTTCCACCAGTTTTCAATACTCTATATGCCTCATCAAAGGTCTTTTTCTGATCATCCACACTACACAACACATCAATACTCAATACAGTGTCAAAAGTCTCATTCTGAAATGGCAAACTCTCACAAGGTGCTTCCATCAATTCAAATTTACTCAAATTATCTTTCATTTCTGTTCTGACCTTTTCTCTTGCCTTATTGAGCATTCCACTCGATAAATCAATCATGGTAATACTCTCAATCCTATCCATCGGATAGTATTCAATATTGGGACCAGTGCCAACGGCAAGGTCCAATACCTTACCCTCAACCATCGGGACAAATCTTGTTCTGCATTTTGAGAGTGTGTTCTTTTCAAGGTACTGCATGATCCAATCATAGATCGGAGCAAGAAGATCAAATTTTTGAATGCCAAACCATCCGAGTGGTGAAATCATTTTTTTTAATGTTGTTTTTCTGGTGTGATTCTTTTTTGGACAAATTTGGAAGATTGACATAAAGAGGCGAATTGCCACTCTGTCAACCATGTTTTACCCACTATATTTATTTTAATAGTATTTGTGTAAATTGATTATTGAACTGGTACAGGCAAAGGATGATTTTAAAAGTTATTATTCAGAAACGTTTATTACAAAAGTGTCACTAATGTCTGCTTCTTCGACATACTTGCTGTCAAGATATTCACCATTGGCGTACAATGTACCCATATTGTCGTAATTCTTAGCAAAGATATTACCATCATTGCCAGTTGGAAGAATGAGTTTGTCTCTGTGGAGAGCATTGTTGAAAGTGAGAATTTGGCGATAGACTGGTCCTTCGTTGGTTTGATAATTTTCGTCCACATTATTCAAAAGAACTGTTTCAGTACCTCCCTCAGTTTTGAGAATAATTTCTGAAAGACAGCCAATAATTGGCGTATCCTTGCCTGCAATGTGATAGATTGGAGTTGCATGAATAGTTCCCCATGTTGGGATTTCACCATATTGATTATAGAAAGTATCGACCATCAAGACAAACTTGGCAATGGCATAATCAGTACAGGTGGAATATCCTTGATTGATACATGCCTGATCATTGTTTCTCAGCATGGCATCCTTGTAATAGTACCATAAGGCAAGTCTATAGTTAGCAGCTTCGGCTCCTTCCATTTCCTTAGAAGCAAGTGTACCGAAATATCTCAAAAATCCTTCAAATAAAGAAGCTTCCTTTGAAGTCTTCTTCATATAACCATCCCAATTAATCAAACTGGTCAACAAGTCAGAGTATTTAGAACCCTTCTTGGCCATTCCACTTGTCATGTTAACAAACATGAATTTGTAATCTCTATAAACCACGCTGAAAGTATCCAATTGAATATTAATCATATCTTGCATGGTCAATTTACTTCCAGTCTCTGCATTTTGCTTCATTAATACTGCAAAAAGTTCTTGAATTCTTTGCTGTCTGTAATCGAAAAAGTAATCAGCACTGACTGTGTATGGATATCCTGGAGGAACAACACGATTATTAGCAGATGAAACATATCCTCTCTTTGGATTGTAAACTTCTGGTGCCTTGTCCACAGGTACATATCCATCATAATCCCATGTCATTGTATCTCCTCTAACAGCATATCGTCCAGTATGGCCCTCCCTACGCATTGGAATTCTTCCAGAAAGCTTGTAACCAATATTACCATTTACATCCATGAAGGCATAGTTGAATACAATAGACTTAATTCCATTCACATAGGTACGGAACTCATTCCAATTCTTACTCAAAATCAATGCGTAGTAATTATTTACGCTAGTGTCATTTTCAACTTGAGCAATCCATCTGAGAGCTGGAAGTTCTGTCTTGCTCTCGGATAACACTGGACCAAAGATTGACTCTCTGACCTTGATGGTGACTGGATCAGCTCCAGAAATTTTGATTGTTTCACTATAAATAGTGAATGGTTTGGAGACTCCATCGACGAGATAATTATTCTCATTTGATGGATCTGGTGTCAAAATGTAGAGATCCTGAACATCAGTATATCCCAATGTTACACCCCAACCAATATATTCATTTCTTCCAATACCAATACCAGGAACTCCACTAAAAGCAGCTCCAGAGAAATTCCTAGGAGCTGAAGAGTCACTAGAAGTTCTATAATTCATTTGAACAAGATAAAATTGATCAGGAGCTTGGAATTCCAAGTGAGGATCATTGGCCAAATATCCTGTAGGACTATCAGTGAATGCCTTATTGACAGCCCAATTATTAGAGCCAATGGCCTTCTTGGTATTTCTTACCATTTCCTTGACAGTTTTAGAAATGAAGGAATATCTTCCACTGGAACTTTTACCCAATTTTCTACTTCCAGATTTTGGAATATAGGCACCTGTATTATTTCTGTTTTGCTTCCACTCCATAGCGAGTTCTTCTTGATGGGTCAAGTTGAGTCCTAAATCCTCACGAGTCACAATGGTGGCTGCATCAAACGGAACTGGTGGATCAAGGACCTCCATTCTGCTCAATGTAACTCCATACTTTGTCATTGCATTGTATCTTCTTTCTTCATCCAAATAATTCACAGACATGATAAACTCGATATACTTTACAACACAGAGAGAATCAAAAATGGACCAAGGTTCAATATCATATCCCAATAGAATGGCTTCTGCAGGAGCTGCATTTCCACTTTGTAAATAAGCATTAACACCATCTGTGTAAGCTTGAAGTGCACTCTTGGCTTGATTATTCAACAAGAGCATTTCCTTCTTGGCAGCTCTGGCATAACCAATAAATCTTGACAATTTATCATCTTCCAAAGTGGAACTGTCAGCAATTTCACTCAACCTACCCTGGGACACTCTTCTAATAAGATCCATTTGGAAGAGTCTTTCTTGGGCAGTTGCAAACCCTTGACCAAATATCATGTCTAACTCTTTTTCTCCATCCACATAAATAATTCCATTCACATCTCTCCTTATATTAATTTTTGTGTTTGGTGTTAAATAGGAAGGATATGATTTTAAATAAGTGTTTGTTTCCAATACAATTGATTTTACATTGAGTGTGCCACTCTTATTCACAATAGAAGAAAGAGGAATGGCCATAAATACTACGTATACAATTAGAAAAACTGCAAACAAAATTGCACTCACAACACAACTCGTTACAAACAAGCAATAAATTGTTCCCTTCACAACACCTCTCAAAGAGTGAGCTTTCCATATCAAAAACAGTGCAAAAGCAATACACACTCCCATTGATGCACAAGCCACCAATGACAATGTCAAAATTATAGCCAATTCGGCTCTTTCACACTTTACACATTGTTTAGGAAACACACCGTATAAACTAAATGAAAGTGCCAAGGTAACAATGATGAAGAATATCGACAAGCCAACAGCCGAAAGTGATATTATAGATGAAGGTGTTTTCAATTGATGATCACTATGTAAATGATCACCAGTGCTAGTAGAATTAGAATTGGACCGTACTTCTCTTGTAGTCAATCCATCTTCGTGATAATTGGTAGCCATTTAGAAAATAATATTATTATTATAATTATAAATTATAATGTCTTGAGTGATGCATAACTTTGCAGTAATTTTCGGTATTATTCAAAATCACCAGTGATGCACTTTCTTTTTGTTTTTTTCAAGTTGTAAAGACCTAATATCGCCATTTGGAAGAAGATAGTTTCAATCTCCAACAACAACAAATTGCAGTTAGAACCTTACATTGTACAGAGTGTGTTGTCTCTTCTCAAACAAACAAGGAGTATGTCTTGGTTAGACGAGCGACATGACAGAGAAGGACTATTAAGCGGACCTATTGATCCGTTCTACAAGTTTTCCAGTTTCGCTGGGTTTGCAAGAGCGGAAAATGTTTAAGAATTGGTCAATAAGGTATTTAAATTACGGTATCAATTTGGGTAGTGGTAATACCCTATATCTCAAAACCAGGTAAGATCTATTTTAGCAATAAATTCTCTATCAAAATTTCTCGTTCATGTAAGCATCTAGTGAATTCTTAATTACCTCTAACGATATGTTTCTATTCCTTTTGCAATCCAATTTAGGCTATACCTGAGTGAACATTCATTTTGTTTACCAGCCTCCATTACAATAGAAAAATCATTTCTCAAATCCTTTTTACTGTGGTGAAAACTACTTCTCTATCGATTATTTTTCAAGCAATTATTAAGCAAAAATTGGCATTATTCACTCTATGAATTATTTATCTCGTTATTTACAAAATGAACAGACTCCTCAGGCATCACCGAGTAACTCTAATATGGTCTTCAAATATCTTTAACAGCCTAATTTTCCTCATAAACAATTCACACAATCCAAATAAATTTTCAAAATGTTGTTCGCATCTTCCGATTGGTATTTTCTCTTCTTGTTTGCTTTCGGAAGAAAGTTAGTTTAAAGATCTTTGTAATGGTAGTAGGAAAGAGATTGCACATTGGACTATTAATTTAATAATTCTTTTATTGAAATTGAAGTTCTGACTCTTCTAGGTTGTGAGAGATTGTGTAGTAGTTGTTGTTGTGTTTGTGAGAAATGGGATGAGGAAAATGGAGCAGTTGAAACACTTCCAATTTGTTGTGTTGGATAGGTTGTAATTGTTTGTGGATTTTTCTCTCCAATGTATTGTGAAATTTCATGAAGGGTTGACTCGAATTTTGCATCAGAATTCAATCCTGTTGAATTTGCACTGCTGCTACTACTACAACTGTTGCTGCTGTTGCTCGATTGATGATCTGATTGACCATTTGAACCGTTTGAAACTCCTGTCATGGTGAAGGAAATTACATTTTCATAAGGTTGCACTTGATCACATCTCTTTGTTCTCTTTCTCTTTTTCATGGTATAATCAAAGAATTTGAATGAATCTCTAGCTTTGTATGGTTTGGTAATTTTGTGAGTTGGGGAATGGATAATTGGATTTGAAAGTGTTTGGTAAAAAACATGTTGGTCAATTGGTGGATTTTCGAATAGATGTTGTGGATGGGTATTAGGATAGGATGAAGTACTTGATGTAGAGGAAGAAACAGAAGGTGAACGCTGTTCACACATGGATGACCATGAATAATTATTAGAAAGTGATGGAGAAACATGACCACCAAGAGAATATTTAACAGGTGTTGTACCATCCAAAGTGGTGTGTAATTTATCTTGATGCCAACGAAACACCTTTCCACTCTTATGTTTAATCATCTTGGAAAGATTTGATGAGTGCTGACACACTTCAGATGGTGTTACAATAGTAAATGATGCTGCTTGACTCATTTCCAATAAGAAGACTCACTAAAGATTAATACCTATAGCTATGCAGTTAGTGTGACCACTTGTTTAAATTAGTTTATACTATTGTTTCCAATAGAAGCGGTATAATAAATTGTTTTTTTTTCTGAAAGAAGTCTAACAGTAACTGAGCATGCGACCTTTATTCCATCAACAACATGTTTTGCAATACACTTTGAGAATTAAATACAAGTTTGGTACTTCGATCACAAAGTATGCACAAGTCAATTGTTGCATGAAGAGTTTCATGTGAGATGCAGCGCAAAAAAAGTAGCGGTTGTAATACAAGATCCAATTGTACAATTATATCGAAATTGATCTTGATAATGGTAATTTTTGTTGCCCAAGTGAATTTGTTTTTGGCAAGGAAAAACACATTTTTGGAGAATAAAATTGAAATTGTTCATGATACCATTTATATTCATTACCAGTTATGATGATTGAGAACGGAAATGTAATTTTAAAAAAAAAGTTGGTAAGCAAATCACATGACATTGTTAAAATCGTGAAATTAGTTTGCTAAAAAGATAAGAAGGACTTTGTTGAAAATGAACTTATTTGTGTCAAAATCTATTCGAAAGGAAAGCAACAACTTTAGGAATTAGTCTTTACTTTTATGTATTTGAAGAGTTAAAAAGAGGGAAAGGGTCTCTACAAGGTGTTTGATTAAATAGGTTTCGTATAAGTTGGCTCTTTAAAAATGGCTTTTTATTGGAAAGTGAAGAGAATCATGACATTAACATTTATCAAGTGTTAATATCTCTTGATGATTTCTTTTCTTTATTAATTAAAAATTCTCATTGTAATCCTATTGTAATGTTAATACATTATCCGAAATTGGTAATGATAAATACTCAACATCTGTTGTATCAAAGTTTCTAATTCGAATAGATAATTTTTTCAACGTTGAACCCCTTATTGGAAAATGAATTAATCAAAATATTCGATACAATGCGACATGATCACCACAACATCTAGGTTCCAATTCTAATGATTTACAAATTGGAGTTTTTACAGTTTTTGTTAAATGAATAACATTCAGGGATGATTGTTTAAGAAGGAAAAAATCGAATAAATTCTTTCGGATAGTATCGAATAGAATACATGAAATTTGGGTGATACTTTTCAATTTGGTCAATTTACACGTTAATAAAACGGTTCTCACTAAAGTTTATGAGATTGCTACACTTATTGTCCTCACGCAATCAATTATTTTAGTTTATTTCCTTGATTAACAACCAAAACAACAAAATTGTAATGATTCATGAAAGTAGTTTCAAAGTTTGGAATATAATGGAACATCTTCTCTCCAATTATCCTTCTTGAAATACTTCTTAGCCATTATCAGACAAGTCAATGCTCTTTGCCTTGGATTTTGGGATCCCAAAACAAGTCCATTTGCATTGGCTGGATCATAATTAGAAATATGCACATTGAATGAAAACCACTGTGGTTCCTTATTGATTTAAGATGAATGGTTTCAAGTTACAATAAAAGAAATATGATAAAATAACAATATGAAACCTTCATTCCAAAGGTGTGATGACTTCATTGACCACAAGTTCTAAGACATATAGAAAATTTTCATCATGAATGTAAGCAGCGATAGATCAGTTGGTTAGATCGTAAGCCTAACACGCTTAAGGTCGCGGGTTCAAGCCCCGCTCGCTGTAACCTTTTAACCAGTTTTTAACCATAATTTAATCAACATTTTTACAACTTCAACAATTTTCTGAATGTTCAAAACAACAACAATACCTAAATTAATCACAAAAAAAATGCCAAAACACAACAAATCTCTCACCACATCCAAATCAATTCCATCATCGGAAGAACACTCGGGAATTAAAAAAAAGCAAAATACACAAACTGTCTTGGTTAATTCCATCAGAAAGAAAAAAATAGAAAGAGCCATCAAGAATGATTATGAAACTGAGAAGGCTAAAAAGGAAGAAGATAAGAATGATTTTCTCTCCAAGATGAGTGAAGACTATAATCCAACATCAACGGAAGGTCAATTCGAAATGATGAGAGGCTTGATGAAAAAGACAACTAAAAAATCAGGTCTTGATATCTTTGATGATGATGAGGAAATGGAAGAATCTAAAAAGAAGGATGAGGAACCAATTGATGAAAATCATCTTGTAAAAACTAGTGAACAACAAGTTTCAATTTTGGAAAAAGTCTTGTCGAAAAAGAAGAAATCCGAAGAACTCAAGAAAAAGTATGAAAAGAAGGAAGCTATGGAAAAGATTGCTTTGGAACAATTACCATTCTCAAAGAGTACTACCAAGTCAACAACCACTCCATCATCAACATCAGCAACAACAACATCAAGTGTGAAATCAACAACAACAACAACAACAACAGACTTTATTCCACTTGCTGTTCCACAAACAGAAGTTAAATCCATTGATAAGGATTTACCTTTCGTGAAGGCACCAATCTCTAAAACTATTTGCTTGCATTGTGAAAGAGAAAGAACCATCAGGGGTTTAATGATCAAATATGTTATTGTCACCAACGATCAAGATGAAGTTATTTATCATGCTGCTTCAGAAGATACACTCCGAGCCATTGCTGAAGATAAAGAAGCAGTAGCCTCATCAACACAGGCAAATATTTCTCTGGGAGAGGTCACTTACTCACTCCTCACTATTCGTGAACATTTGAGTAAGATTTTCAGAAAAACTTTTGTAATTGTTGGTTACACAATTTACAATGACATGATTGGTATTTTTGGTCCAAGAAATATTCGTGAATTCCAAAGTAAATTGAGAGATGTCGGTATTGTGGATCCAAACACAGAACAACCACTCGATAGATCCATGCTTACCAATGTATCCGTACTCTTGAGCAAATTGCTTGGTCTCAACAATACCAAAAAGATGACTCGTATCGAAAACACAACCAATATCTATAAGGCTTACAAATTGCATTCCAAGATTTTTGACAAGTATTCAAAACAATCTTCACTCGATTTATTAGGATTTGAGGAAAGACAATTAATCAAGAAGGAAAAGAAAGTTCAATACCAACAAAAATACATGACTGCAATCAATGGCAGTATTGACAATATTCTCTCTCAAATGAAGAATAAATAAGATGAAATTTCTAATGAGGACTCTGATGATTTCAAAACAAAGTCGTAACCAATTTGGTCCCAGACAGCAATTGCCCCGAGAGTGATTAACAAACTTGCACCCTCATCCGGAGTTTCAGCAAAGATTGAGGAAGCTTTTCTCCCATCTTCTTACCGTTAGAATTTTATCTATTAAAAAATACGTCACCACGTTTGCTTGTTGGATTCTTTTTTAGCGTCATCAAGAAAGATTTTTTCTAAAGAACAAACTCTGTGAATATATATTACTTTTATAATAACAACATCAAAAATGTCCAATACAGGAGGAGAAGTGCAGGAATACTTGTATAAGATTCTAGTAGTTGGCGATATAGGTACCGGAAAGACTAGTATTATTAAACGATATGTACATAATATTTTCTCTAATACATACAAATCAACTGTAAGTTTATTTGGATACTTGATGGATTAATGATTGTGAATGTATTTAATTCATGGTGTTATGTTGATAAACTGACTTTTAGATTGGTGTTGATTTTGCTCTCAAAGTTTTAAACTGGGACGACAACATCATAATTAGACTTCAATTATGGGATATTGCCGGTCAGGTAAGCATTGTTTTAGATTAAATCATACTAATTATTTACTTTATTAATATCTAATGAAAATAATACACTATCAATTACTAATGATGATATTAACAAATACTTTACTAATAATTTTACATCAAATGATGAACATTTACGATTAACAATCATCACGTTTTGCTAATTTTAATCAATTATTAATAATGATTGACAATTAATAGGAAAGATTCGGTTCCATGACAAGAGTTTACTACAAGGAGGCTGTTGGTGCTTTTGTTGTGTATGATATTACTCGTCCTCCAACATTTGAAGCTGTACAAAAGTGGAAGAGTGATATTGAACACAAAGTTTTCCTTCCTGATGAACGTCCAATTCCTTGTGTATTACTTGCCAACAAGTGCGATCTTCCAAGTGCTGTTTCCAAATCAAAGGAAGAAATGGATCAATATTGTCAAGAAAATGGATTTATTGGTTGGTTTGAAACAAGTGCAAAGGACGATAAGAATATCAACGAAGCTGCCAACTTTTTAGTGAAAAAGATCTTGGAAAATCATGCAGAAATGAACAAACAACAAGGTGAAGAACAACCACGTGATGATGTTGTTCAATTCAGTGAAAAACCTCAATCACAAAATCCAAAACCATCATCTTCAGGTGGATGTCAATGTTAAATTATTTTCAATTTGGATTACTTTGGAACTGACCGAATGTCAGTTTAGTAGTCATTTTTTGTGACACTTTTCAAATAACTGTACATAGAGAGCTTGATGCATCTCACACAAGTAAATATATTGTTGTTTAATCATATCAAGTTGTCAGTATCCTCTTTTCTACCAAGTATTAAAACATTTTTCAGACAAAAACGAAGATTGTACAATTTAATTTTTTAATCAAAAGATACTTTCCTTCTTTCTTCACTAGTTTTTGGTTTTTCCTCATTATTTGATTCTTCCAAGTCTATTGGTTCAGTAATTATCTTGGAATTACGATTCTTGTTGAAAGCAGCTTCGAGTGAGGACTGGTATTCATTACATCCCGTCTCAGGTGTGTGCCTATTTTGAAAACGTCTTTCCATAAATCTTCCACCAATCTGTTTGACCCCTGTTGAAACTGTTGGGGAGGTACTCTTGTGTAATATTGAGGAATGTGGTTTGCTTTCTGAAACGGATGGTAAATCTGATGAAGGGGATGGAGAATGACTAGTTTCATCATTTTCAGTCTTTTTATCAGATTTGGCGATCATTTTCTCCTTCTTTTCTGAAAGATGGGAGAATTTAGAATCTATTATTTCCTCCTCCTCGTCATCGTCATTGGTTTTCTTGATCTTAATTTCCTCATCATCCTTTTCCCAGTCACTGTCATCACTTTCATCATTATCATCTATAACGACTGGTTTCTTAACTGTCACAATTGGTTGCTTGGCAGTTGTATTTCTAATGGATACAGCTAAGCGTGGAGATTCACTTGTTTCAATACTTGGTGTGACATTTACTTCTGTTGGTGAATTTGGTGATTGAATATCCTTATTGGAAGGAACATTTTGGGTGGTTTCTTTCTGTGAAACAATAGGTTGCTGTTGTTGTGGAATGTTAGTGATTCCATGGTTGATAATTTCCAAATTTGAATCAATGCTAGTCAATTTGAGCATTGCTTGAAGAGGAGAAACTAAACATGTGGAAAATTCTCTTTCAATAAACTCTCTTAGGCCAACAATTTCATCTCTTCCTCTAAAATTAACATTCAAACCAAAGATTACATCTCTAATAAAATACAAGGTAATAGTAGTGAAAAGTAAGAGGGATAATAATTGTGGAAGAATGGAACTAGTTTCCAATTGTTTCTTAATAAATGGAATTGATGTGTTAAATGCTAATTTTTCACCTCCCCAACTTATATCAGTACTTTCCAAAATACTAGGAATGAAACTAATCCAATCGAAACTAGCTTGTTTTAACGAAACTACTACATTTGATAGGAAAAGAGACAAGATACAAAACCAATAAACCATCATTCTACTCTCTCTCACATAAGACTTATTCACAATCAAAGAAATATATGGCAACACAACCAATGGAATGTGAATCAACCATTGCAACATGAAAATCAACTTGGTTGCCGAAAGATTTACATTCGTAACAAGTCTCTTCTCATGTTCAAATCCCACAGAGAAGGAAACCACAAAATGATCAGATGCCGACCCAATATTCTCACTACTACCTACTACAGATGATGGCTGCTTTTCCAGAAAGGATGACAACACCAAAGGTAACAAGACTGGACATATCAACTGACTCACCACCACCAAAAACAATGAATAATTAATTAGACTTTGAATGGTAGTAACAGGATTGAACCAAGATGATGATGATGATGTTTTGGAGAATTTACTAATGGTATGATCTGATGACAATGATTTTTGATTAAATTCATCAACAATAATATTATCAACTAGTTGACGATTATTATAAGAATTAATAGCTATCATGGAAGGAGAAGGTAAATTAATTTTACCTCTTGTTGTTGTTGTTGTATCAAATGATGATGATGATAAGGGAGGACGGGAAACACCAGTCGAAGAAGAAGCACCAATCATCTTTGAATTAGTTTTCTCTTAGTTTGCGCGGCAGTTACGTTTTTTTGTAATTTTTTTAATGATGTTGGTTATTTTGAATAAATTTGTTCCAGATCCAACTTTGGAAAATATATTAATCGGATAATGAAAGGTTTATGATACTTTCGTCTAGTTTCTACTACTGAAAAGGTGTTTGGAGTTGTGTGTTAGAGGAGTTAGATATTCTTTTTTAAAAAAGTTTATTTAAAATATTCAATTTTCAGTGTGATTCAAAATTGTAACAAAAATGAATCTCTTTTTCGAATCTTGAAAAACTAATTCATGATGATTAAACTGTACATTGTAAAGTTCTTTCAAAAATTGATTGAATTTAAACTTGCATTCCACATCCTTTGGTTAGCTACTATCCAAAATGAAATCTATTAGATTCTTGATGGAACACAATTCTCCATTAATGAAACTCTACGCTCAATGATCGCGCTCAAAGGATCCGCTTCTTTCAAGCCTCAGCAAAATACAAAATCCAAAAAAAATGCTTAACTTGATCGCTTCTTTCATGGGCACGATGGGGGAGGATTCGATGCGAGATGATCCTTCTTCTTCATCATCATGGTCCTTGTTGAGGGTTTTAATGATGATCGGGATGAGTTTGTTGGTAATTGTTGCTTCGTGGTTTGTGGTTGGATTGTTCAAGTTGATGAAGAATATGGCAAAGGTCTCTCATATTCCTGGTACTTTCCAATTTATGTTTTCTCCTATTAGGATTCCATTGTTGGCTCCATTGTTTTACATGGGTAATTGGGAAGAAATCTATCAAGCCATTGATAAGTATGGAGATAAGAAGGGAAGTTTAAGAGTTTCTTATCAAGCTGGTAATACATTCACAACTTGTAATAAGGATATTTTGAAAGAAATTTTCATTACAAAAGCATCAGCTTTTGACAAGCCAGAGTTCTTGTATGATATGTTTAATTTGATAGATGTGAATATTTTGAGTGCATTGACTACAAGTGATTGGAAAAAACATCACAAAGTGGTAAGCCCTGCATTTTCAAAGGACAATTTGGAATATGTGTGTGAGGAAGCAGTAAATTGTACTGATTTGATGATGAAATTATTTTGGGAGAAGAGATTGAAGAAGGATGGAAAATTGACATTGAGTGACGATGATTTCTGTTCCATCACATTGGAAGTTCTTGGTAGGGCTGGATTTGGACTTTCATTTGGCGTATTTGATGAAAAAGATGAAACTGGCAAACAATTTAGAGATGCAGTTGAGAAGGTTATTAATATTGGTATAATGGTTAAAAGATTTGCACCAAACACCTTCCTCTATCATTTGATCCTCAAGTTAACTGGCATCGAGAAGGCTATCACTTTTGTGAATAATATTTTGGATAAGCATATTGAGGAGAGAAAGAAGGAAGCTGATGAAAACTTTGATAATTTCTCTAAGAGAGATATTTTGAGTTTATTAGTTAAAGGAAATACAATTGAGAAAGTATTGACTAATTCGGAGCTCAAGAGTAATTCTCTGCTGATTACTCTTGCTGGGGATGAAACTACATCAACTACTTTAAGGTATGTCAAAAATTATTCAAACCATTTGATTCAAATATTACAAACTTGTAGTTGGATAATTTACCATTTGTCAAAGAATAAGGATGTCCAAGAAAAGGCTAGAGAAGAAGTTAACAAATTACTTCCAAATCAAGAAAAACCAAGTGCTGAAACTTTCGAAAAACTTGAATATATCAATGCTATTGTTATGGAAACTTTAAGGTAAGTGGAATGGGTACTCATGTTTTTACTCATTCTTGAATTTTAGAGTAAATCCTGCTGTATTGGGTGTTCTTAAGGTTGCTAATAAGGATGTTCAATTAGGTGAATACAAGATTCCAAAAGGAACATTTATTGAAGGCAACATTTATGCAACTCATAAAGATTGGCCAGAGGCTAAGGTATTTAAACCAGAGAGATTTATGGATCCTGAGTTGAGAGCGAAATCTCAACATGATTTTTCATATCTTCCATTCTCATCTGGTATTAGAAAATGCATTGTAAGTATTTGAATGTGTTTTAAATATTCACAAATTACAGGGATATAAATTTGCTAGTATGGAAGCATGTATGGTTACTGCAAGATTATTGCAATTTTACAAATTTGATTTGTTGAATGATGAAAAGAATGGAGATGTTATTATTCCATCAAGCGGTATTACAGTGAGGCCACTCAATCTCAAAGTTAGAATCACCCCATTGAATTGTTAACAAATAAAACACTTTGGTACCAAATCTTTGTATTAAGACATCTATTGATAATATTTCAACTTTGTTTGGTTAACATACTTCATCAAGGAAGTTAGACAACATGGTCATTTCGTCTTGGCTAATTTTTGGTACGAAAACTGTTGGTTGTTGAATTTCTGTGATTAAGGTTTTATCAAATCTGTCAAGCTTTTCTGGAATAAACTATTGCCATCAAATCCCTTCTTCTTAATTAGGTTCTCTCTTTCCACTTCTGTGGAAGAATTCCAAATTTTATCTGGTTGAAGAGCTGGAAGTGGGTAATGATTTAATTTTGACTCGGTGCTTTCCTGAAAGCTTTGTTGTTGCTTTTTTTTTAATATTTTTGGTGGTGAAGTGATTTGGCTTTAAAAGTGCACTGTTGCAACAAATTTTGCAAACATATCACATTGTAAAACATTCCAAATTCAATCAAGTAACCATTTTTAACATTATTTCAATATTCATGCTCCACCGAAATGGTGAAACTCAACATTTTTCTTGCTTCATATTAAACTTACAAAAAGTTCGACCATTTACAAGAATCAAATAAATTAAAAAAATGTCGCAACATCAATCTTCTCACTCATCACTTCTCCTCAATTTTGATCAAACCACAACAAGCATCTCTCATTGCTATAGTGGAGGTTGTGAAGGCACTGATTTTGAATGGACAAAAGCTTTCGGAAAGAAGAGCATTGTCTATTCCTTTGCTGGACATCATCAGAGAGTATTGCCAAATGTTGGAGAACAAGTAATAACTCTGGACAAGAAAGAATTGGCGTTTGCTGATAAGAAATTGAGTGAAGCAAATAAGTATCTAAAGAGAAGGAATACCAAGTTCAATTTGCTGAGACGAAACTATTATATTATCAGTAAGGCAGCTTCATGTTATGCCATTATTGAAGAGTTTGAGAATAAAACAGCAAGTAATAAGAGTTCGGTGAGAATAAGAGGAGGAACAGCTTGGGGATGTCAAATGTTTCTATTGAAATACATTTCGGAAAATCAAATACAAGATAAGAAGAATGTTCAACCCCATTTATATGCATTTTGTCAAGAAGCTGGTAATTGTAAATGGTTTGGAATTTCTATGGATGTACAAGGAGGTGAAATTGTTAATACTGATTGGTCAGATATGAATCCAAAGAAATTGAGTGGAAAATTTGCAGGAATTGGTGTGAGAGCAATCAACGATAGTGGAAAACAAGCCATTCAAAGGTTAGCTAAGGAAGCCTCTATTGTGACTTTGAAAATAGATAGACCACAAAGTAGAAAGGATCCATATCCAGTTGTTTCAAAATCTCAGATCAATGAAATTATCTCAATTGAAGATGATTCAGAAGATGATGAATAAATCAAAAGAAAAGGAATGCATTTTTATCTCCCTCCTGACTTGGGAATTGTTTGCTGTGGGAGAAAATGGTAAACTATATCAACAACTTTTGAATAGGACAATTTTTGTCAGTTATCATTAATGTTTCGAATATTTGAAGAACTGTTTCCTTGATCACGCCAAATCTTTCTCAAACATAAAAAAATATGAATAAGCAAAACGTTAAGCGAACAGCAACTGTTCACCAATACTATTCGATTCTTGCAAGCAGAGATTCTACAGGTTTCAGTTTCTCAAATCCCACAACCTTTGTTGAACCAGAAGCCACAACAAGATGCACAACACGTTGTGATCAACAAATTCAAACAACCCAATCCTCTTCACCAACACTGCTAACCCACACCATACCACTCACTCATCATAATCGTTTCTATTCGAAATCAACAACAAACACCACAGGAATGAGTCAAGATGAAATTCGAAAGCTCTATGATAAGGCATGGGAATGGTTCAAAGAGCCAATTTCAATCCAACCCAATCAAAATACAATCAAAAAGTGATTCTCTAGATTGGTTTCAATCAAAATCGTACCAATAAAATAAACGAGAATGTTGTCAATGTACATATTTGGAGTGTTTGACTTGTCGTTAAACAAGTTTTTCCACATTATTTGCCCAACAACACTGACAACCCATTACATGTTGGCTAGTTGTGATTACATTAGTGTGCCATGTAAAATCAATAGATAAAAAAATTTATCACTACAGGTTTATTACTCAGTTTACAACGAATCTATTCACTATCCTCTCTTCAATCCAGTTTGCTTCAATTACCATGGTCTTATGAGTCCTATTGACGAACAAGTGAGAGGTCCCTCCAACCTGGTTCTTGTACAACAATGAATTACAGAATCGACGATAGTGAGCATCCATTTACCTTACTCTCCACTCCCAATTTATAACCCAGGACAGTTACCACTGCCTGGTATAGATAAAAAAATGTAAATTTTAGGAAACAATATCAATTCAGGTTGAGAAAGTACCTGTTAGGATTATTGAACTCAATTGAAGAATATTTCTGCTAGACATTGCAATATTGTAATATTATTACAGCTGTGTTCTGTAATGGAATGGCAGTATTTCATAAAATCAAAATTTAAAAAAAAATGGAAAAACCACTCAAAGCAACCTTCGCCTTCTTGCGACGTTTCTTCTGGGGATTGGAAGATTTTATCAATTCACAAACAAAGATTTCCTTCCTCTCGATCAGTTCAAGTAGTACCACAATGATACTTACAAAGGGAACAAGTTTTCAAACCTATCTTGCCTATGCCATTCTTGTTGATTGTTTGAGACGTTCATTCGGACTTGATTCATGTCCAATAGAGGTTGATTATTCGAGAGCAGAGTGCAAGGATTTTCTCATCAAAGTTACTGGATATCATCCCAGTTTTGTCACCTATGACTATTATATTAAACGATTTGATGGATTTATAATGAATTTGGATCAGACAAAATTATCTACTCAAGTACAGAGTTCATTGGAGTATTTATTGAATTTTCTACAGGTGGATGATAGTCGATATTTTGATGATGTTGAGGAGGCCAAGGGAAGTTATCATCGACCAATTCTATTTGTTTACTTGATGAAGAATGGAAAGAGATACCCCAAAGTTGAAGAATTAACAAAGCAAGTGGAAGAATTGATTGAAAAAACAAAATTTGATCCGAATCAATTTCATATTACCTTTCTGTATGAAACAGTTTTTGTTGGGGAGGAGCAAGCAGAGAAATTAAGCAAACAAAATGATGCAGAATTCTATTCGGCAATTGAGTGGTTATTTAGTAAGTGTGCTATGAAATAATGATCTCTTTTATATCGTCTTGCACTTTACTGGCTCGATTCGTATTTTCGAGGCCAGCAAATATTAACCTTCTTTCCATAAGCTCTGTTGGTGAATCAGTTAAGCCAATCACATTTTGTAAAATAGTGGACATTGGAAGTTGGACAAAGAATAATTGCATCCATTCCCACCTTTCCATGACAACCAATCTTGTAGTCATTAGTGTTTGTATTGTGGTTGTATTTTTTCTACCACACTCAATTAGGACAATTCCATAGCCAAGATTTAACACTTTTAAGGAGTTGAATTCAATATGGCAGAAAGGATTACCTACAATGTAACCTTACACTTAAAAAGAGTGAATTACAGCAAATCAGAGGAGCTAACATTTTGGCAAGAAAATAATAAAATTTAAAACATTTATGCAAGGAATACATGTAAGATGGTTCAATTTTGTGGTATTAAGAAGGGATAATGTCAATGATCTTTATGACAAATAAATTTAGAAAGAAATAGGAGTCGTGTAAATCTTTGGGTACTTTAAGTTTCCACAATTTAAACAGGTTACTCTCAAAACGCCATTTTTCTCATTCCCAAATTCCTAAATGTAAAAGGGAGTTTTCTTAACTCCTGATACTCCGGAGAACCATTTTAAAAGGGCTTGCTTATCTCATTGAATATTGAAACTAATACTGAAAAAATGGCTATTACCCTTGTTAAGGATTTCAATTCAAGCATGTGCAAACTATTAGTTGTGGCAATTATGATTCTAAGCTTTTGTTACACATGTTATGGACAACAAACACCAATCATCTCTGCTGAGCCAGAGGTTTCCTACTGGATAAACAATACCAATAGTAAGGAAGATCCAACCACACATGTCTATACTTCACAACTGTATCAATATGATAGCTTGTTGGGAAGTCCACCAATGGATTTTGATAACACTCAATTATTCTTTGAGTATGAAAAGGCAGATGGCAATTATTTCTTCAAAGTGAATGTTATTTCTACTGAAGTCGACTCTATCCAAAAGACGGTATTTGGTATTCTTGAACTATCTGTTCAAAGTGATAAAGGCGTTCCTGATAGAGCTGTTTTTAGATTTAATGCCCCAAATGGTATCATGAATGTTGATTTACTTAGACATACTAGAGCAACATTCATTGCTCCATCTTCATATTCAATTGAGTTGAGTCCAGTTGGTGATAAGTATGGTATCATTAGAAGATATTGCAACATGTTTGAAGTAGAGGTTAACTTGAAATTTGTTACTGAATCTTTGGGAAAGAGTACTTTCCAACTTTCTATCTGGACAGAAGATAGCCCAAATGATCCAACTCCACTCGTTGATTATAGATGGCTTGAAGTTCCTTATCCTGCCTCATTCATGATGAAATTGGAATCTGAACCTGCCTTTACTAGATACTTTGGTGTTGGTTTCTTTGGTCAATCACCTGTTAATTATTTGCAAGCTGCTCCTCCAAAGTTCATGTTAACTGAAGTCAACAATGTCAAAATTCAAGATATTAAGGATGATAGATTGAATACTGGAACATTCACTGTCATGAAAAGTTATTCCTTCCAATCAGATAATCTTAATACAAAGGGTTCTTTCATGCAATACAATTATGCATACACTGACTTGAAAGATATTTATGGAAATGAAGTTGAAATTAAGTTTGACGAAGTGTATTGTGGAACATCCAATGGTGTTGCATATCAACCTGGTGTTCCAATCTATCCAGTCACTGCTTCCTATGAAAGTTATGGTTCAGTCATGTGTCCAGAAAGTGTCATGGTTCCAAATAGTGTTGTTATCATCTATGCTAAAGTTGTCATGATTAAGAGACCACAAGTTGATGTTTTGACCGACAGTGAAAAGGTTTCTGGTGAAGTTTCCAACGGATTCGGCAAACTCATGAGAACTGGCCAAATTGACCAAGATACATGTGTCCTTTTCAAAGGATCTGTTGCCAAAAGCAAACTCTCCATCTACATGTTACAACAAAAACTCGAAACTTACAATATCAATCCAAGTCCAAAACAATACACTGAACTCCAAACATTAGAAATTGGTTCTGATCTCACCGCCAAATTCTGTTCCACAAAGGAAAAATTCGATAAGGTTGGAGCATTCCAACAAGAAATGGCCTTCTTGTTACTTTCATCCGAAACTAGTATGGTTAGTGACTTTAAACTTGTGGCCTCTGTTGGAGAACCATCTGTGGCTGGAACTGTTGTTGGTATCTTGTTCGCTGTTGGCATTGTTGGTTTGCTCATTGTTGCTTCCATTATTGGAGGAATCATGTATTGGCGAAGAAGAAAGTCTGCTGCTTATGACTCTATCAATTAATAAATTACCTGTCCTTCTTTCTCTTTATTGTTTCCACAGAATACCTGAATATGTTGCAGTGTAACAAAATGTGTGACATCTCCGTCCATTGGATGGTTGTGAGTAAGAATAATTTCACAACTTGAAAAAAATGTTTGGACTATTGCAATCGATGGTTAGAATGGAGACCGAAGCTGAGTGTATCACTTTGGCACAACCTAGTGTTGGTATTCATCAAGTTAAACCATTGTTTTTTGTCAAAAGAAAGGAAAATGATTCGGAAGAATCAACATCCATTGTTGAAATTATTACATCAGCAAAATTAGTAGAATACAATGATGATGATAACAATTCAGAAAGGAATTGGCAATTTTTGTTCAATAGAAAGACTTTATTTAATAATTCGAGTGGTGGCAATACTACTTTTCAAAAGGAAACTCCTCTCGGGGTAGGATCTAGTTTGATTGTGGATTGGGAGAGTCAGTTTTTGAATAGTGTTTCCAAGGAGGGAGAATCAAAGAAGGTGAGAGCTTGTTGCTCTTTTAATGTAAGAATATGGAGCTCTGCTGATACTCCAAAATATGATCAAGGACTGCCTTGTCTCATTAAGGATTGGAATTTTGATACATTATCGAATGAGAGTTTTCAAATTTTCAAATCAAATGATGGAAGTGAAGATGCATGCAGATGTATTGGATTTATTGATGGGAAATTGGTCAGACACTTGTGTCATATGGGACAGAATGCATTGTATATTGAGGAGAGAGATGGTACAATTGAAGGTATGGAAAAGATTGATGTTCCTAATTGGAATTCTCATTCCTCTTTCATGATTCCTCTTCCTTGTGAAAATTATGAAGAGAGAAAATATTCACTGAATGCTCTGGTTGGAAATAATAACGCAATCTACAAGTTTAATCTCAAAGAAAAACAATTCGAAAGTGTTGTTCTGAAAGATATGACATTCCTCTCTGATTTTGATCTTTCAATGGTTAATTCTCAAGTTATTATTAAGGAAGGTAATAGACTCAGAGTATTCTTAAATATTTCTAATAGTCTTTTTGAATTGAGATGGAATGAGAAAGAACTAGTTGTTGTAGATCATCTTGTTTGGCTTAGAAATGAAATCAATAATATTGTAAGAGTAGGAAATTCTCTCCTCATCTTGAGTTCCAAAGGAGACTTTGTTTATACTCCTTCATTATATGATGCTGATGCAAAGACAGGAACTTTGGCGCCAGTCAATATTCCAGAGAATACAGCCCACAAATTGCTATGGGATGATGAAACCATGTCCTTAATTAATGGAATCGATTTGTTAAAGGGTGAATCAAATTGCACAATTTTGACAAGTGAAACTATCTCACAACTGGAAACAAAGCCAATCTCTGAACGCTATTCTGAGAAGGATTTGTTGAATCAATATCTATTCAAGAACTATGTACCACCAAAAATTACAGATGCACTCTCAGTCACAGAACGCCAACCAGGAGATCATTCATTCAGAGGAGATGTTTACTACGAGTGTAAAAAAGGTCGATACAATGATATGGAAATTATTGCTGGAATTAAATGTAGAGAGAATGAAAAATTGAAATTTGCAATCTCTCCACAATATGTTGAATTGAATCCACAAGATTTGGCAGATTACTTGGGAGCTCCTGTGATGGTTCCTAATTTTAATGGTGAAACTTTTGCTGTAGGTCACATTCATGATATGGATGGGAAGAAAAGAGATTCTGACTCTGTTATAATTCATCGTGGATTTTTTAGCAACTTTAATTTGAAAGGAAATGACTTTCTTGCCATTCTCTCTCCAAAAGATGAAACCTCGGCCACCCCAGAAGAAATTTCAAATAGTGGAAATCAAGAATGGAAAGAGCTAGCAACAAGAAAGCAGTTAAGAGTTGACTCAAATCAAATAAGAGTGGCTGACTTTACAAACAGGGGTTATGTTGAAATTGATAATGTGGAGAGTGGTATTTGGTCGTATAATCAAAAACTTGAAGATGATCTTCCAGGTCAATTAATTGCCTTTAATCAAAATTACAAAGATTCAATCAATACGAATATTGAACAAGATTGGAATGTTCCAGATGAAACTTTTTCTGAGGAATTACACAATTCATATAGTATTTCTGAATTGACATCAAAAACAAGACCATTAAGTAATGATTGGCAAGTGTCAGCATGTGGAATTTGTGTAGATGGTGGCAATGTTGGAATTTTTGATGCAATCCATTACCAAGATGACACTGTATTCGGTATGGAAGCAAAAGGATTTGACAAATATTTCAAATCATATGACTCTGGTTGGACTGGTCAATTGAACAGCATGTTGAGGGAACAAAGCTATCCACTATTGATGAATATTCCATTTGGTATCATTTCAAGAGATGCTGACACAGGCGATGGAAGATTTGCCTGTTTATCCAAAGTGTACAATGGAAAAGTTGTAGCCGTTAAGGTGATTATTCAACATTCTGCCTATGAATAATAAGTAACGCAACTAATTATTGTAGAGTTTGAATATCTATTGTAAAATATTATGAACCATTTATTTCTCATTTAAAAGCACTCAATGCTCCCTTAAAGCACTATTGAATACATACAATTCAGGTTGAAAATCTGCGATTTTGAAGCCTTCTTTTTGATTACATCACATGAAAGAGGTGTTACAATAAAGATTCAACTCAAATGGACATTAAACACAGTATCGTTCAACAACAAACGAAAAAAAATACATCAACTGTTATTGTGGAGAGTATTTTCAGTTTTTGTTAGTTGGAAAAAAAGCGTATGATGATGATGGTCGGAGATACGTTCAATAGAAAGATTTTAATAGCCTCCGTTGTGATGGCAATGCTGATCTTTGTGATGACAATGGTGGAGAGTAGAAGAATAATATCACCATTCAAGACAAATACTGATAATGTAGATACATTTAAAGTGTTTCCACTTCCTGATCAATATTCAACAGGATCAATTGTTGGTATAATCCCTGATTGGAAGAATTTCAATATTGCTTTTCAACAAAATCCAGAATCACCTGGAGATTTTGATATTATTTCTGATGCATTCGAGAGATATGGTGGAATGATTTTCTATAATCAAGCTGTTGATTCATCTGCAACTTGTCCTACATTGAATGGTACAAAAGTTTATTGTATGAATAGAGCTGTTTTGACTATTCTTAAAGGAAGTACTGATTTAATTCCAAAACCATTCCTTGGTATGGATGAAAGTTATGCTATTACTGTCAATCCAAGTGATGGATTTATTCAAATGACAGCTAATACTGTTTGGGGAGGTCTCAGAGCTTTGGAATCAATTTCACAACTTATTGTGCCAACTGACAATATGAATGGAGTTGATTTTGGAAAGGTTTATTATTCATTCGCTGAATATTTACCTATTCTAATTAAGGATCAACCAAGATTTTCTTGGAGAGGATTTCTTGTAGACACCAGTAGACATTATTACTCTGTTAAGAAGATTTTGCAAATCATTGATTCTCTTGCCTATTTAAAGATGAACGTTTTCCATTGGCATATTGTTGATGCTCAAAGCTTCCCTCTTGTCGTCGATGCCTATCCAAACCTCAGTGGAAAGGGTGCCTATCAAAAGAAGGCTGTTTACTCTGCTGAAGATATTCTTGCCATTACTGAATATGGTAGAAGAAGAGGTGTCAGAGTTATTCCAGAAATTGATATTCCAGGTCATGCTGGATCTTGGGGATTTGGTTATCCTGAAATTACTGCCAACTGTCCAAGTTACAAGCACAACATCAATAATATTCCACTCAATATTGCTGAACCAAAGACTTACCAAGTGTTAGGAGCTATCATCAAGCAATTAGTTCAAAATGGATTTTCTGATCAGTACTACCACTTTGGTGGAGATGAACTCGTCATGGGTTGTTGGCTCCAAGATCCAAGTATTCTATCATTCATGAAGCAAAAGGGATTCACACAACCAGTCCAATTGTTGCACTACTTTGAAGATAATTTGAGAACCTTGTACAAACCATACAATAAGACTATGATTTGTTGGGAAGAACTCGCTTTGGAATACGGATACAATTTGCCAAAGGATACTATTGTTCATGTTTGGAAGGAAAGACACACTCTTATTGACGTTGTCAAGATGGGTTACCAAACCTTGTTGAGTGGTGGTTGGTATTTGGATCAACAAATTCCAAACCATAATCAAACTTTCTATGGTATGTTTCTTCTAAATTTCTCAAATATTAATTCTAATAATTTCAAATTAATCGATTACTGAATTGTGAATGTTTTCTTAAACAGAATGGGTTGATACTTGGATTAATTTTTATCAAAATGACCCAACTGAAGGATTTGGTATGACTGATAGTCAAAAGAAATTAGTTTTGGGTGGTGAAGGAGCCATGTGGAGTGAACAAGTCGATGATGCCAACTTTGACTCTCGTGTCTTCCCTCGTACTCTTGCTATTGCTGAAAGATTGTGGAGTAGTAGTTCTGTTACTGACCTCACTAGTGCCAGAATCAGAATGGAATACAGCAGATGTAACGTCTTGGTTCGTAGAGGTGTCAATGCTGGTCCAGTAATGCCAGGTTATTGTCAAGCTACTTATGATAACTTCTAAACTAAGCAAAACTGAAACCTATTATTTATTAAAATTATTTATTAACATAATTCTTAACATTTTCAATTTGGCGCACCTCAAAACAAGTCTTTCTTATTGAGAGTTGTTCGAAGACCTTTAATCAACAATAAATAGAAATCATTCACCTCATCCTTTATTGAGGAAAGTTCAGTCTGTTTTTGATGAAATAATGGCCCAACCTTTTGATAGTTCGTTAGAATTAGATAGCTTAATGGGATGCTGTAAGAAATTATTAAGAGCAAAAGAAAGTGTAAATGATTTTCGATATTAGAACATGTTAAGTTCACTTGAAGAGTTAAAACAACAACTTACATCCTCTTTTTAATAAAACAATTCTTTGAAAATTAAATCAACAATTGTATTCACACCTTAAACTCTTCATTGTTCATCACAGCATCCAGACAATGTAATTGACAAAAAAGAAACAGTCCAAATTCTGTACATACCATTATCTGATGACTGAATTGGAACAATCCATAAAGCAGGCACACAGTATTCAATTCCTTCTCTCTCTAACGTGTTATGGTAGACTATTTTTAGGTTTTGACAACAAAAAATACAGGCAACACAATAACCTCACCACAACCACGTCGACGAATAGGGCAATGAGTAATAATAATAATTATGTGGTGAGGCCTTTGAATGGCACTAACAATAGCAATTCGGGCCGATCTGCATCAAATACAACAACTAGTATTCCATCGGCTCCTCCACTAGAATCTTCATCTCCAACCACACAAAAACAACCTTCATCCATTGTACATAATATCTATCCACCTGTAAATAATTTTGGTGCAGCAACAGCTTTTCCAAATAATAATACATCTTCAGCAGCATCAACTATTTATCCAAAATTACCTGATCAGCAATTATCTGTAAATCAACACTTGTACAATATTCAAAAACAACATCAACGACCAAGTAATAGTAACAACAACTCTACTAACAATGGTTCATCACAACAACCAATGAGTAAATCATCAGTTCCGAATACTAGTACCAAAAAGACTTCTAAAAAGAACGAACCATCCTCTGCCAAAATATTATATGATTCATCTTCACAATTAATTTCAGGTATTTCCTCCTATGTAAAGAGTATTCCGTGGACAAATATTGCAAAACAATTCAATGAAAACGTTATTCAGCCATATAGTACCTATGTATCATCAGCTATTGGTTCTGGAATTTCAATTACTAATAATACATCTGGTGGTGATATGAGTCAATGCAACTCGGATACAAATATTTATACCTCTCATTTAGGACGATTGATATGGTCTGACTTAAGGTTTTTACCAGTTACCGATTCGAATTCAACCGATGAACGTTTATTCATGATTTTGGCCTTTACTAATGGTTTTCAAATTTTTGACATTAATGATCCTAATAACGTTAGAGAAATTATAACCTCAAGTTCTGATGAGTGGGAATTGAATAAGGAATCAATTAGTGAAATTATTGGTAGAACAATGAATGTAGTATCATCAGCAAATAATACTGACAATGCTCCTACTACAAATGGTAGCATTAGTAATGCAGTTCCTGAAAACAATTTTGAACAAACTGAGCAGGAGGAAAATTCTATTGAAAATTCTGGTCCAATTACCGTCATGAATTCAGATTTAGATAGAAATCAGGACCACTCTTCTTTTTTCAACCTGGACTATGTTGACCATGATTATGAGGAAATAAGCAGTGCTCAACCAACCAACCCCCCTAAATCAACACTAAATATTGATGATTGGTACAATAGAATGCTAGACGATTCAGATTATGAGGAAGAGTATTCACTGGATCAAACCAGAAGAGAACCAACAAAACCTGCCTCAACCGCCACTACCACAACACCTCTCTATACTCCCGAAAAAGTTAAGGAAACCAAGGATGAAGTCAAAAAGCAACCTGAGTCAGTCACCCCTTCTACTTCTCAACAACCACCTGAAACAGAAGAACCTACAAATAGGGAAATTTATTATCCTGAAATGAATGTTCCAGACACTCTTGGCCCTATTAAAATGGCAACTCTCCTCTCCAGACCTTCCAAGAAGGCTATCAAAAGAAGTGAAAAACGTGCCTTCGACCAACCTTCATACCTCAATTATTATCCCCTTGTTGCTGTTGTTACTGAAACTGAGCCAAATATTGTGCATCTCTACTCATTGAAATATCAATGCTTCTTGGATGATAGCGTTAAAATCTATTGTCATAATCCTAATACTGAAAAAGTTACTGTTTTTCAGACTGTTTCTTCAGAAGATTCCTTCATTGTTTCAGACTCTTCAGGTCAAATTTTCTTTTTAGATCCTTGTACATTTAATTTATTATCACAAGGAGTTTGTTTCCCTTCTCCTGATAATTTTACAAAGAATTACTCAAGCGAAAACGACTCTAAAAAGAAAAGGAAAAATCAAAAGAAGAGAATTGATCCAAAAGCATATGGAGGTATCATAGCATGCAGAAATCGATTTGCTGCTTTTGCAAGTGGAACTGAAGTTTTAAATGCCAAATTAGATTTTACTACAAGAATTAATTCCACTCTAACTGAGAGATCTTGGGAAGTTGCAAAGAAAGCAGCCACTGGTATTTACATGTTGGGAGATTTAGGCCTCAAGAAGGTTTCCAAATATTGGTTTGAGGATGGAAAGAAAAAGAGTTCTGACAGTGAATCTGGTAGTGATGGATCTAACGATAATAGTGAAGATGAGGGATTAAATGATGAAGAAGCATCATTCTCTTCTCTTTGGAACGGTGATATTCCTCAAGAATTACTATCCTATCAACAGACTGTTGGTACTGTAGAAATTAGAGATTTGAAAACTAACAGAGTTTTAATGCATTTTAGAGCCCATAATGAACCTATTGCTGCCATGGCATTTGATAGAACAGGTACTCTGCTTTGTACAGCTCCAATTTCTGGAAAGTATTTGAATGTTTTCCAAATATTACCAAACTGTTACGGTGCTAATGGTGATTCTATAGCAAGCGAGAAAAATGTAAAATTATTGTACAGATTGTACAGAGGTTTAACTTCTGCACACATTCAAGATATTCACTTCAGTGTAAATAGCAAATGGGTAGCAGCATGCTCTGCTAGAGGAACTATCCATCTTTATGCCATCAATCCAACAGGTGGACCAATTGATCCTAGATTCCACTTTAATGGAGAACAAGAAAATCAGTCAGCTAATTCAAATGAACCAATAGTTCTCAATGTTATTGCCCGTATTCATGATCCAACTGCTGGTAAGAGAACAAATTCATTAGGACAACCACTCACTCAAACAAGATCTGTTTTCCAACTCTATGCTCTTCCAGAAATCAAATCTCAAAGTACCATCGAAGCATCAGAAAAGTTTTCAACAGAAGAAGATTTATATTGGGAACGTCAAAATGCAACCATCAATAATGAAAACATTCTAGTAACTCTGAATTGTGGCATGTTGAGTTATTACTTGCTAAAACCACAACTAAAGAAGAGGGATAGAGCAGCTTCTGCTGAAAATCTTAGTAGAACAACTGTGGGAACAGCTTCTTCTGGTATTTCTATGGTTGCTATTAGCTCTGATAGACCTGTGTACTCACCTGAAGATTTTGAACTCTCTCTCAATGTTGAATTGTTGGCCAGGTTTGACACTTTCCAACCACAATTTACTCCTCAAGAACTTGCTTACGATGCTCTTACTGGACAACCAACAAGAAACGAGGAAGAAACCGTCATGGAGATACAAAGAAAAAAGAAGCTACACAGTATTACATGGAACCAACTCTTGGGTAAAGTCAATGAAATGGATACCACCTATCAAGCAAGATATGTAGATGAGACCCAGGACATGTTGTCAAAATGGATTTCGAACGTCGAGCTAGAAACTCACTCTTATCCAACCAATCCTTTGTGGGCTACTGGACATTTCAAATTTAAGACCATCAAGTCCAATTCAGATATCCTTGAGAATGCGAATGATAATACTATTTTCAAAATTGGAGATAATGATTATGATCAAATTAGTGATATTAGCAAGAGTCTTTATATTAAGGTTTCTAATCCTATTCCTCTGAATCATGCAGAAAACTTTTTGCAAGATGATCCTAAACCTGAAACTGTAAAGAGTGATGTCATTATCAAAGCAATTACTACACCAATCTCTCAACCACCAACAAAAATTACTGTACCACTGTCAAAAATAGCTGTTCCTGATTCTAAAAAGCCAACTATTATTCCTCAACCAATACTTAATACTGGAAGAAATAAGTCCCCAGTTAAACAATTCCAACCACAAGTGAAAATTGTAGAGGAAAAGAAGACGATTATTGATAGCATTGTTGATGGAGAAGTCTCCTCGGAAGAAGATGAGGAAGTTTCAACTGTTCAACAACAAACCGATGTTCCATATGTTGGAAAGAGTTTCTTTGGAGATATTCAGCCACAACAACAACCAACAGTTCAATATACCAAACCAAAAGATCTCAAAGAAGACAATTTGCTTTTCTTCTCCCATATGGAAAATTATTTTGACAAGTCAGAAAGGGAACAAAATGGTGAAACAGATACCACTGTGAGAAATGGTTCAGAATCTCCTGAAACTAAACCAACACTCATTCCAAACCATTTCAGTCTGTCTTCATCCATTCACCAAGATTATTTTAACGATGAAGAAGATGCTCATTCTGAATTGGAGAGAAGAGAACAATTTTTAAACACCAGTCTATTGAAGGAGTCTATAATGATTAATCACTTAGAAGATGACGATGATGATGAGGAAAAGTTAGACGAATACTTTAATTAATAAAGATATTTCCCCTAATTTCGACACAATTGACACGGTAAAAGCAGATTATTAATCTTTCCAACTTGAATCAAAATTCAGAATTGAAAAGATTAATACTCAACAACCAAGATTACAATAGAAAAAGCGATGAATATTTAATTAAAAAATTATTTTTAAAAAAAATGAAAAACTTGCTTAAAGGCAAGGCAACCAAAGCTGCCACTCTCGAATTTCTCTCTAAAAAATTTACTCCCGTAGAAGGATGGAAACTTCCGAACACAACATCAACTCACAATAGTAATGCTAGTATTGAACATTTAATACAATCACAGAATAATCATAATCTTCCATTCTACTTTTCTAAAGTTGGATTTGGTGGTCATTCTCTGAGTATGAATGATTCCGAAGGAGAATCAACAATTCAAGATCAAGAATTTGCCATACAAAAGGCTATACAGGGAGGTGTAAACTTGATTGATACTAGTGCGGACTATGGCACAAGTCAGATGATGATTGGACATGTTTTGAATGGAATGTGTGCTCATCATATTCCAAATCATCATCAACATGTTCATGAACAATTGGTTGATAGTGGAAAGATTTATAGAGATGAATTGGTTTTGATGAGTAAGGTTGGACCTTTGGATAATTATGTTGATGAGAGGAATCACTCAGTCTTGTCAAAATTAGTGCATGAATGTCAAGTGGAAGATTTGAATAAGAGGATTATTACTTTACCGGATAAATTACATCACTATTCACTTGATCCACTCATTCTTTCACATGAAATTACCAGATGTTTGAGGGAATATCAAGTGGAAACATTGGATGTTTTAATAATTAATCAACCAGAGAGAATGCTTCAAGCCATGTTAATGAGTGAAGATAGAGATTCAAGTGATAGTGCTGTATTTGCTGAATTTTATCACAAACTGGAACAAGCTTTCAAGTGCTTGGAAAGTGAAGTTGAGAGAGGACGTATTCAATCCTACGGTATTGCCTCCAAGTCCATTACAAAAGCTCCTGGACCAGGTATCCTCTCCATTGATTTGAATAAGTGTTTAAAGATTGCTGAACATGTTTATGGTAACAAGGATCACCACTTTAGAGTCGTTCAAGTCCCATATAATTTACACGAGAAGAATGTCTATACAGATGAAATATTCACAGACAAGAATGGCCACAGAGCCAACTTCCTCACAATGGCTAAATCTCACAAATTGGCAACCATGGCCTACAGACCACTCAATGCACAATTAGATTCACACTTGATTTTCAGATTTGCTGATTATGATTTTGATAAGAAAAAGAACGATATGGAATCAATTGTTCAAGAATATCAAAAGATTTCAAACGAAATTGCCTTTAACGAGCTTAATACACCATGGTACACTGTTGACTTGAGTGATGATTCAGTCCATTTGTCAAAGGAAGTTCAACAATGCACACTCCCAGAAATGTCTGAGCAAAATTTAATACAAATGAGACCATCCATTTCATGGGGACATATCATAATGACCAATTATGATCAATTGGAATCATACTTTACCTTTGAAAAAGTTTTGAGAAATAGAATCATACCAGAACAAAAGTACATCTTTTCCAAATTGGCTCAAATGTCGAACAGAGTTAATGAAAATGACTATAATGCAGTTGGTATGAAAAAGGAGACTACTGGAAGTGATGCCAACTCTATGAATAATTTCAAGTCACAATGTAACAGATGGCTCAGTCACTATCAAAGATTGTGCAACAAGTTCTATAGTGTTTATTCAGATCTTCTCTCGCTCAAGCATCAACATCAATGTGAAGATTTGCACGTCAAGCTTTCCAAACTTTCAAATGGTGATTTAGATTCCTACAAGACTCTTTCTCAAAAATCAATAAGGTGCCTCGTCGATACACCAAACTTGGATACAGTTCTAGTTGGTATGGATAAGACAAAATATGTTGATGAAATACTGTTCGAAGCAACAAATAATGAGTATTCACTTCTCCAATCGAGACCAAAGGAATATCAACAAGTGGTAGACAATGTAATTAGAAATGTTGCTGTTAACAATTTCCGTCTTATTGTTGATGAAGATCCACATACAGCAAACTTGAACCAACATGAACAACAATAAATCATCCGCTCTTACTTGGTAATTGTCTTTTTTGCAGGAATAGCCAATCGAATTGAATTACTAAGCCCAAGATGATTTGGAACCTGGGGTGGTTCTCTATTGTTCATGTTTCTTCTGTATGCTGTTGGTTTTGGTCTTTTTTCTGAGAGGGATGAGCCTAGTTGCTTAGATGGAGGACTCGTCTTGTTTGGCGTGTCTCCTTTTTGAGGTGTTTTGGGAGATTGTAAAAGGGATGGTCTAGAGTTGATTTCTGACAGCCTTCTTGTGGTTGGATTCTTAATTGGTGTACGTAATTCTTCTCTGACTGGAGTTCTATAATCTGGTTGGAATGGCTCTGAAGATTTTGGAGTAGAATCAGAACTGGAATGATCACGTGTATCAACTTTACATTTGGTTAGGAATTGAGAGGTGAGAAATATATGATCATACATTTCATTCTCAGAATCTGAATCAGAGGTAATGATTTGGGAATCATCACACATGATGGAAGATTGTTCGTGAATGGTTTCGTTAAATGTTGGAGAATGATCCTTAGTATCGAAAATCATTGACTCGAATAATTGAGAATTTAGATCTGAACTTGGAGAGGTATCCTTCTTCTCTTCTATTTTTTGAGCAGAAAGGGAAGAAATTCCAGACCAGTAGCCAGAGTGCTCAGTGGATTCTTGAGGTGTTGTTTGGAGTGGATGGGAAGGAGGGAAGTGAGGGTTTTCAGTTTTCTTTTCTAGTGGTGGAGTGAAAACCACAGTTGGGACTGTTGGCATTGAGACAATCAATTGACTTCTTGGACTGCTGGAATGGTTTTTTGGGGTTGGTGGTTTAGAGTGAATGATTGGTGTTTCCACAATTTGAGAGAGTATCCTTGAGGTTTCCTCAATAGGTCCAATTATTAATTCTGATTCCAATGATTTGATTTCCCGTTCTACTTTTTGAATATCTTGCTTAATTACCTCCTGTTGTTTCATGTCAATAGTTTTTGACAATTTCGTTTTCAAGAGATTATAAATCTTTTTCATTGCGTTAAGTTCCATTTCCTCACTTGAAATATTATCATCATGATGAAGATATGAAAATTGATTCTCCAATAGATTTTCATGCATTTGAGATTGTTCTTCCTCAGCCTCTGTCATTTTCATAAGAGGTTCAAAGAATGTTGTGTGTATTTGTTGCAAAGCTTGCAACCTCTCCAACACTAATAAATTCATCTTGTGTTTTAATTTTGTTGTATCCATCAAATCAGGCAATTTATCATTGCTTGATTGTTTCACGAACTGTTCATAGGAGAGCAAAGCTTGCTCTAAAACTTGTTCACTCCTTTTCAGTGAGCATTCTATAGTTTCATGAAGTTCGAATACAATTTCCGACATTCTGCTTAGATACCCAGAGGTAAGATAAAGGCTATTGCTCTTATTGTGATTTGAGGGTGCTACAGGTAGCATTTGTATTGTGCTCATTTTTTTTTCTTATTAACGTTATAAAAATAGTGAAGTTGTTGGCGGGAAAGTGAATTACAAAAAATACATTGCAAGAAGAAACTAATAATCATCAACAATCTACAACTTGGTATTTGGATCTGTTTTTAATATTAAGATTTCCAAATAATAATAATAAAATCAAATATTTTTTATAGAGTTATGCTTTCAAACTTTGAATTTCCACTCTTCAAAAGCTTAATATATTCAAGAGTATTTCTGTAGAAGGTTGCAATTGGAGCAACAGTCTTGGTTTCATTTTGGTTTTCTGTTGCAGCACCAGCAACACCAAATTCTTCCTCAGAAGATCCAATGTTGGAGTTAATGACATCAATCAAGTCATTCAAATAGTCTACAGTGACCTTTTCATTATTGTTAATAAATTGATAGAGGTGAACATTCAAAATTTCGATAAAGAGAGCAATCTTTTGATCGGCCATGCATGACTTGACAATCTTCAAGGACCATATCAAGCATTCAAGAGATTTGTCAGCATTTTGTAATGATTCATTGTGTTCCATTGGCCAGAATAAGTGGCTACACATAAAGGCTGCCTTGCATTGATTTGGCTTGAGTAAGAGTCTGGAAGAGTATTGACAAGTCTTTGTGGAGAGTGTATCATAATTTTCATTGCCAATATTCTTCATTTGTCTCAATGCATTAATAATCATTATAAAGTATTCCAATTGAATCTTGCTGTCTTGTTCTTCATAAAGCATAAAGGCTTGCGACAAGAGTTCGAAAACAATTGTTTCCAATTTACAGAGATCAGCACAGATGGCACTTTGAAGATACAACTTTAAGGCCATGTCTGATTGTTGGTTAGCCAAAACTTCTAAAATTTCAATAACATATTGGAACACCTTATCTTCCTTGATTGCTTTTTCTTCTCTATCCTTGGCATTAAAGATACGTTTAGCCAAAGAAAGGTAAGAAAAGACGAGAGGTGTCAATGTATATTGAATTCTCTTAACACCACCTTGACCGAAAGCCTTTCTAGCAGTAGAATAAACCTTGAATAACATGTCGGTATCTTCACTATCGCAAATGTGAATGAGTCTAGCAACGAGATTTTGTTCCTCTTCAAAGTCTTCCTCATCAACATCGGTGGTATCTTCTTCGTCCTTCAAGAGTGGCTTGATAAGTTCGAATAACCCTCTGATTTCATCAACGTTGGTAACCTTGTGTCTATGTTTGAGAGCACATCTACAAATATCCATAGCAATTGATCTTCTATCATCAAACCCTAATAATTCAAGAATTTCTCCATACTTTTCGAGTTGAAGGACAGTGAGAACATTCTTGTATGATTCAATTGGAATGAGCAAGAGTTTCTTAACAAGTTTGACCAAAAGAGGAGTTGAAGTAATATCACCAGCAGTGCTGAGTTGTTGATGGCAGAAGGTAATTACATCATTGACATATTTAATCTTGTCTGGATATGATTGCAAAGCAAGATTCATGAGAGAAATTTGGAAGGCCAAAACGTCGGAAAGTTCCATTCTTTGATCGGAAATCTTTTCAACATTTTCCAAAAAGATGTCAATAATATTAGCACCACCATTTTGTTCATCACGATTTGGAATGTTTTCTGGGAATTGTCTAGCATAATTGGCAAGACGATCCATGAGAGCAATATAAATTGTCTTTAAATCCACATCAGCTTGTAACTCTTGGCAAGCAGTAACAATTTGAGTGAGAGTATCAATATGGAATTCATCAGGGAAAACTTGAATAAGACATTCCATAAGATATTGTTGAGCCATTTGATCGTTAGACTTGATAATAATATTTAAAATCTTTGGTAAGACATCATCTCTATAAATATCCAATTTGATACCATCCAATTGAGAAAGTCTTACAAGATTAAATCCGATTAAAATCCTCAATTCCAATCTTTCCTTTTCTCTCTTACTTCTTTCCTTGACTGGACCTTCATTCTTCAAACGACTGAAAAGGAAGACCATTTCATTAAAGTTTTGAAGTACGTAGGCAATAGAGTCGTGAATATTTCCACCAGTACCTTCATATTCACCTCCAGTATCTGGAAGTTTATCCTTTGTAATTTGACTGAGATAATTTCTCAAGAAGAGACCACGAGTTGGGTGTTGAACTCCTTTACACATTTCCACAAGATCTTTGAGAACATCCTTTGCTGGAGCTTGTTTAGATTTGATGTAAATAGATCCAATAGTTGCCATAAGATATAATCTTGGGACAATACTTGGAGTATGTTGAACACGAATATATAAATCTTGCATATTTTCCTCACCTCGGAAGAAGGTTGTTAAACGTCCAAGTTGATCAAATACTTGCATATCTGTTTGTTTTAGTACAAGTACCAGTATGATGACATTTTCATTATTGTTATTAAATAATATAAATTGAAGAGTTTGTGATTTGATGAAGAGAAAATAATATTTTGATTATAATAAAAGTATTGAATACATAAGTAACACAACAAGTGAAACAATAAAAATCTTGTTTGATCGGAAAAACCTACAAAGAGCATAGTAATTCTTTGGGCTAAGACTTGATGATCTCAACTCACTCAACATTTTAGCAGCGTGATCCAAAGCAGCATTTAAATTATTCTTGTCCAAACATCTGATCATTCTGTGAGCCTCAACCTCCACAACTTCCTTGGCTTGATTCAAGTATTGGACTTGTCTCTCTTGAGGACTCATATTTTGAGTTCCTTGTTGAATATATTCCTCTTCATCGTCATCAACAGGAGGTTGATTATTGTAGTTGGAAGACATTTTTTTTACACTGTGATGATAAGAAGATTATATCCAAGTGGTCTCTAATGTGGTGTGGAAAAATCTTCTTGGTGGGTGGAATCATTTCTCCTATGAACAAGCCTCCCTTCATTGAATTTTTCAATATACTCTTCCATCACATTCACCATCATGATTGTGGCCTATTATTGTTGACCTGAGCACTGGAAATTGGCAATGGTTCATTCTGAAGATGATTCACACAAGAATAATATGTTTATTTGGTTATTTGACATTATTGTAGCCATGATAACAGGTAGGCCATTACAACATTTCATCTTACTCAGTAGTTGTTTTCACATTGATGAAGACAGCATCTCGTAAAAGTGGCTTCATTTGTTATTCATTCCTCTTTCAAAAATATGTTGGTGAGCACTTGTGTTGTAAAGAACATATCTTGATTGTCAACCAAATATTTTAGAAAACTTGTTGAAAAAAAATACGTAAAAATGGTACGTTATCTGTGGGAATGGATCTTGTCTAACTAAAAACTCTTGCTAATAATTTTATTATTGCTTACTCCTTCTCTCTCTTCAATCACTCTATGATGTTAATATATTATGATAACAATTATTATTGATGATGATTATATATAGGCCAGAGGACCAAGAAAGCACACCAAGAGAATTGCTGCTCCAAAGCACTGGATGATGTCCAAGTTGGGTGGTGTTTATGCACCAAAGCCAAAGCCAGGCGCTCACGCTGCTAGAGAATCATTGCCACTTTTGTTGTTGTTGAGAAACAGACTCAAGTATGCCGCTACTGCCAAGGAAGTTAACGTTATTTTGAAGCAAAGATTGGTCAAGGTTGACGGTTTGGTTAGAACTGATAAGAGCTATCCATCTGGTTTCAATGATGTCATCTCCATTGATAAGACCAACGAACACTTCAGACTTTTGTTCGATACCAAGGGTAGATTCGTCATTCACCCAATCTCTGAAAGAGAAGCCAACTATAAGCTCTGTAAGGTTACCAAGAGAGGTACTGCCACTCAAGGTGTTCCATACATCCAAACCAACGATGGTAGACTCATCAGATTCCCAGACCCATCCATCAAGGTCAATGATACCGTTAAGGTTGATATTGAAACTGGTAAGGTCACCAAGTCTGTCCACTTCGAATCTGGAAACTTGTGTATGGTCACTGGTGGTCACAATCAAGGTCGTATTGGTGAAATCGTCAACAGAGAATTGCACCCTGGTTCCTTCGAAATTGTCCACGTTAAGGATATTGCTGGTAACAACTTCACCACTCGTGCCAACAATGTTTTCGTTCTCGGTCAAGGACACTCCTCCATGATCACTCTTCCAAAGGGCAAGGGTTTGAAGTTGAACGTTGTTGAAGACAGAAAGAAGCAAATGAGATTGGCCAAGAAGTCCAAGAAGGCTGGTCTTAAGAAGAAGACTGAATCCAAGTAAATTCACTAAAACTATTTAAAATAAACAAAATTTCAAAAAACAATTAAACATTTCTCTTTTTTTGAGTCAATTCTAGTTGCTTCTTGAAGTTGTTTAAGAAATACATCAAAAAAATGGTCACATTGGCTTGCAAATCTTGGCTTTTACCATTCATGAATGACAATTTAGAAGCGGCTGTGATGAAGAAACCTCTGGAGGAGTATCCCAAACCATCAAAGCAGAGAAATCTTGTTCAAGTTATAGATCACAGTGAAAATTTACATTCCGAATCAGTTTCATTCAATGATCTCTATGTGTTACATCTTTCCGATGGGTTTCATTTTGTGACTGCCAAACTCTCTCCCAAATCTATTAAGAGATTGTACAAGTAAGTTGAATTTTCAAGAGTAATCAGAATTAATCCTTTTCATCATTCAATTCCTTTATTAATATACTAAAAATCCATTACGTTGTTAATACATTCATTGAAATGCAGACGATTTCCCAACTTTAAACCACTTTCCAAACTCAGAGGAGCCATCATTCGACTCGATGATTATTTCTTTGTGTTGGGAGGTCCCAATCGATCTCTGTGCTCCATTGTTGTTAACAAGTTTGATTATGTTGGAGCTGCATTGTCCGGAACTTTTCGATCTCCCTCTAACCTTTCTTCAACTCTCTCAAAACACTTTTCCTTCCAAAATCAACAATTAACCAGACTAAACAATCACCTTATTAATCCAAACAACCTCTTCCTTCAAAACAATCAAAAAAAACTCCATTCACCTCTTCGACCATTCGTTCCTGGAAGAAACTCAATTCTCAATCATCATACTGCTAGTAATAACAACATTGCTTCTCATTCAAACAAAAGTAATTTCAACAACCCTCAAGATTCTCACCAACAAAAACAAACCTTCCCAAGCAATATTGTGAATAATAATACTGCAATTGCTCATCCTTTTCATAATAACATCATTCAACCAACAATAACATCCTCATCAACAATGAACCAAGTGCAGAGCAATTTTTTCGCGCCATTTTTGAATGTTTTTAGTTCGACCCAAAAAACAAACGAAAAAATACCACAACATCAACCCTCTGCACCAATTTTGATAACGGAAGAATTGGACAAGACTAAAAGTGCATCAGGAATAGAGGTATTTCATCATAACAAACAAGTAGAATTGTTGCAACAAGAACAACATCAAGGAGAGGAAATCATGGATCAACGAAAAGAATTGACCAAGGAGATTACGGTAAATCATCACCATATGGAAGATGCACAATTATCACAAAATTCATTCTTTGTGGAGAATGTTGAAGATGCTTGTGAAATTCCAGCCTCTCAAATGGAACAATTAAAGAGGATGGAAATACCAGGATTTTCCAATGAAGAATCAATGATGGAAATTCCGATTCCTTCAACTCAACAACTTAAAGCACCAGAACCTTCGAATAGTGTTTCTTCAATTACTGTTACAGAGTTGGTATCGACATCGGTAACATTGCAAAGTGATAATACCGAAGAGGAATACACTCAAAGAAATGAATCACCATCATATGTGAGAGTGATATCCACCCCACATAAAAGAAGAACAATTACTGGGATACTGTCTCCAGATCTTGAAATTCCTTCGAGGATACCCCAAAAATTAGAAGTGACTCCTTCAATAATTCAATCACAAGAAATTACAAGTGACAATGACAGTGATGATGCTATGGAAGATGCTCCAGAAATAATACCCTTCTCCTACAGAAGTGGCTCTGTATTTTCCCCTTCAAGATATAAGAACATGGCTCCTCCTATAGTCTATCTTCACAGTCAAAATTTCCATACTCAAAAGGCTCCAAGCACTCCTTTACAATCCTCTTCAATTAATAATAATAATACTTCTGCTGCCAAAGTTGCTTCAAATCAGAACACATTAGAGATTAAAGAAACACCAGTAAAGGACATTGACGAATTTCAAGATCTCATAAATCGAAGGAATAATAGAATAGAAGATGAATCATTTGATTCCTCTGAGGATGAAAATGAAAAGTATGAGGCCTACATGAATAGATCACTATTCAGAAATCCTTTACATTTGGAGGAGCATGCCTTCAAGAAGCTTGAACAACGTGCATTACCTCATCATAAAAAAATTATTCAAGCTAGGGAGAGAAGAAGACAGGAAGAGGATCAAAGGTCAAGAACTATTACAACTATTGAGGTAGAAACTGATATTGAAATAACACCAGACACCATGCTGGAAATACTGAAGGATCCACCACTTGAAAGTAGAAAGAGACAAATTATTGAGGAAAAACCAAAAGATAATTTGAAAAAACAAAAAACCAATCCTTCACAATCCTCTCCAAACACCACAAGTAGTAGTGAAACAGTTACAAAAAATCCTACACAAAAAGTCCTCTCCTCTTCAAGCACTACTACAAAAATTCAGGATTCTCCAAAACCTGTACAGACACAACCAAAACCACAAGAATCTTCAAAAACAGTACTGCAGACACAACCAGTATCACAAGCTCAATTACAACAATCATCCAACCAATCAACTAAACGAATCGAAAAGAAACCAACTGAAAAACCTAGGAAAAAAGCAAATTATAGCAATTGGTCTGCCTTTTTGTAAAATATTTATTTCTTCTTTTTACTAGATACTGGCCTAGAGCTTGATTGTTTTTGTTTTTGTTGTGACGTTGTTGCCAATACTTTCTTTCTTCTCTGTTCAAGAATGGTTTCTCTTTGCTTTTCCTTTTCTTCCTCTTCGTCCAGTTTTGATTTGATTGAGAGAGGAAGCCAATTATCCAATTCTTGAACTAGGAGGGCATCTCGTTTTCGTTCTGCTTCAATTTCTTGCATCTTTAATCTTTTATAGAACTCATCATTTTCTTCCAGTAAGGTTCTTGATGTTTTGCTAAGAGTTTCACACAATCTGTCTCCACTGTTGTTTTTCAAGTTCATGATTGGTGAATTCATTTGAAATCTTATCTAAAGACTTACTTTGGGTGAATATATTTTGGGTGATCCGAGTGAACACTCAGAACAGGAGGGTACATTACATTCGATGCAGTGGCCCTACTTAAATCATGTCCAGAAAATACTGATGGCCTCTGATTAATATTATTCTTTTTTCTTCCCATGAATTGTTCCAAAGCTACTTCAGTTCCTCTTTTTTGTTCAACTCGTTTACCACTCTCATCATAAACCTTCTTTGGTTTTGGAACTCCAAATAAATGGTCTAACTCGGTCTTGTTATTTACATGATCTAGTAAACACAATTGAAGATCAAAATTGATCATCATTCTCAATTAAAACCTACCTGGAAACATTGCCTTTCTCTTCACTTTAATTTCCTCAGTTGTTGGTCCATCAATCATCTTTTTCCTCACACTTTTATATTCTGGTTGTGGTTCACTTAATACTCTTATTTGTGGTTTATATTCAAATTCACTTGTTGGTTCTTGCAGAGGGTAATGTTTTCGGATACTATCACCATGAGTTATCCTTGGAAATTCACTTGTATAGAATGTTGAAAATCCCTTCCCCAAAGTTTCCGTCGTTGCTGTTGTATCATTATTCAAATAGGTTCTCTTCTGTCCGTACATCCAATGATTAGGAGAGGATCCGACAATTCCCTCTAATCCACCCGAGAAATTACTAGTCATGCTTATTTTTTTCTAAGTAAGATTTTAAAAAACTGTAAAATTTTAAATTGGCGCCAAAATTAATGGGTCTTGGTGTTCTTAACGTTTTTACTGAATTTATTAGTTTTTTCAATTTTATTTAATAATTCCTTATTTAGTAGCTATGTTATTTTTCAAAATTATTTTTTACTTTCATAACCAGCTACCAATCCAGAAACTACTGTCTTGGATGGTTGTGGTTGTGGAGGGCATGCATGAATTTTCAATGTAGTACCAGTAACTGTGTGAGTAGTGACAGGTGGCACACCAGCACTTGTTGGTGGAATAGAATTATCTTGTTGTTGAGACATTTGGCTTGATGATGTTGAATAGTTTTTTTATGCTTGTTTCTTTGAAGCGAATCCAACTTGAGTGAAATAGTCAATTTCGTTCCTTTTTATTCCTTTTGATTTTTGATGCAACCTTTCCTATGGTTGATCATATTTTAGCCGAAACCAATTTATTGTTTTCAACAACCATTTTTTATTAAGGAGGAACAATGAACTAAGTAAATTGTTTACAACAACAAAATTAATAAAATTATTACACAAAAAAAAACAACAATATTTTTTCCTTTCAATTATTCAATGAATCAACTAATACCAATTCCCATTCTTTCATTCAAAAATCTCTCCACAGAACAATTAAAACAATTTTTCCTCGATTCACAGCCTGTGATTATTCGAGGAATCTCCGAGAATCAGATTTTCTCTCATGTTATGGAATGGTCATTGGATGATCTTTTGAAAAAGGTTCCAAATGTTGAATTTCCAATTACTTATCGTGGTGAGGATAGTCATGTGGTTGGAGCTGAATCTGTTTCCAAGATGAAACTTGGAGAATTTATTGGAAAGTGTAGTGAGATTAAATCAGCAGAGTTGGAGAAGAAATCTTGTATTCGATACTACTTGTCAGGAAGTAATTTATTGGAAGATCTGAATGGGGATAATGCGAATGATGAACTAGTTCAAATAAGAAATGAAACTTTGCAATTTAAACAATTTATTGAGGAAAAATTATCAGAAACTAAACGATTGTCCTCTTTAGGATTTTGGATTGGTTTGGATGGACAGAAAACTCATCTCCACTTTGATTGTGTAAATAATCTCATGTTGCAAATTAGAGGAAGAAAGACTTTTCTACTAGTTTCTCCCCATAATCATTTGAAACTTAATTTACATTCGTATAAATCGTCGAAAGGTCAAGATATGGATGGAGAAATTTACCGATTCTCTCAGTATGATATCTTCAATACGGAAATTCCAAAAGTTGAAATATTTAAAGGAACAATTGAAAGAGGAGATTGCATTTTGATTCCTTTAGGTTGGTTTCATGCAGTTTATTCTGAAGGAGAGGAAACAAATTATGGATCTTACAATATTGCCTTAAACGCATTTTGGAATGCAACTGAGAGTGAATGGGATACATGGAAACATTTAAAACTATTCAGAAATAATTATTAATTTGTTTTTTTGGACATGTGACAGTCTTTAGAATTTAACAGAATGAAATTTCAAATGGGATGGACTATGTATGATTGAATATTCGTGTAATAGTTGTGTCCAATCTTTTGCAGATTATGCTTTTGGATTAAGGTGTTGTATAAAAATTCGTCCAGTTTCGAATATACTTTCGCACTGTAAGAAATAATTACATCTTATATAATTGTAAAGGAAAAGGATTGTAATCAACACAATCCGTAACCTCCAAACTTCCAAAATTCACACAGTGGAACGTCAATGCAAAAACTTTCTAATCACAAATCATTTCGAATAAAAAAAAAACTCTTTCAACAAGTGAACCGATGAAAAATCGCTCCACAATCCTTCTCACCACTCTTCTGGTTCTCCTTTCTGTTGTTTTTCAACAAGTCAACCTTGCAACTGGTCAAACATTTAAAAATTGTTATAGACATTCGACAGGTAAACAAATTGAATGGACCATTGATGACACAAACAATGAATTCAGAGCTCTAGTTACATTACCTAACGCTAAAGGTTGGGGAGCTTTTGGTTTAAAGACAACTTCTGCTGGTATGACTGGAGCTACCATTGTGATGGCATATTTAGGTTCGAATAATGTTACAACGAATATTAATGAAGTAAGTTGATTGTTTGGTTCTCTATCGCATTAACCACCTTGAAAATTCTCCTTTTATTCAACTGCATATTTCACATCCATGATGGTGATGATAATGATGAATTTTTATTCGAAACTAAAAGTATTATGCTGCTTCGACTACTATTCCAACAAGAATTAAAGCAACAGGCACAACGTCATTCACTAACTTTTTCGTTAATGCAGCCATGAATTATACTGGAAATAATTTATATATCCATGTTGTGAGAAGAATGACTCGACCATCCAATGCACCATCAACCTATTTCCAATTCACTGGAAAGAGTACAAGTTATGATTTGCTGTTTGCTCTCCACTCTTCCACAAAGCCAAAGAGTGCTGATTCTTTCTTTCAACATTCTGAAACACTTCACTTGCAACCATTCACATTTTACACACAACAAAATTATTCAATCAATTGTAATGCCACACCAGCAAGGAATATTCCAGTGTTACCTTCTACCCCACCTCCACCTGCTCCAACTCCTGTTACTAATACTACCAATGGAACAACACCAGTAACATCAACATCAACAACAACAAATTCAACACGTAACAATAATACTGCAGTTTCATCATCTTGGAGTATTCACCAAAATGGTGAAAATAGTTTTATTGGAAATTCATTCAAGTGGATTTGCTTTATTGCCTGTTTTGTTACCATGTACATTATGAGAAATGATTAGACTATTTTCCTCAAGAAACAATTTTGTAATTTTAGTGAGATTAAAAATAATTCATTCTTTTATTTTCAATGTAATTAATTAGTGCCCCCTCCAACATTATTACTGGAATTATTATTCTTTGATATATATTGATATTCTAATTGGTCACTATCCTTAGATAAATTAGAGTCTGGATAACTTTGCTTTTCAGTATTATGAATGTTATGATTACTATTATTATTACTATTTTGTTGAGGGTCATCTTGGCTAACTACATGACCTGCCACCTCGTCTTCACTTACAACTGCACAAGCATGGTGATGAGCTTTCATCATGTAGGTTGTACATAAGCCTTTTCCTTTCACTTCAACCATTCTTTCTTCAAATTCAAAACCTAAATCATAAACTCTTTCGTAGGTTGATCGAGAACAGTGGATTCTACCGCCTAAACTTGTACTTTCCATTCTTGAGGCCATATTAATGGTATCACCCCACAAATCATAAGCAAACTTCTTGGTACCAATAACACCAGCAACTACACCTCCTGTATTAATACCAACACGAACATTGATTTGATGTCCAAGTGCTTGACGATTCTCCAAGTTATAATTTCTCAATACTGCGAAAATATCCATTGCAAATCTGAGAGTTCTTTCAGGGTGATCTGATTGAGTATTACCAATACCACCAACACAAAAGTAAGCATCACCAATGGTCTTGATCTTTTCCAATTGATACTTGTCTGTGAGTGAGTCAAAACCATTGACCACAGAGTTCAACATCATGACAATTTCAGTTGGTGTAAGACAACTACTAATAGATGTAAATCCAACCATATCAGAGAAGAAACATGTAATATCATTGAACTTTTCAGCAATGAATGTTTCACCTGATTTGAGTCTATTGGCAACAGCTTCAGGAAGGATTGAACGAAGGAGATTTTCCGACTTTTTCTTTTCTTCTGCCAACAGGGCATTTTGTTTCTTCTCTGAAGTGACATCCTTAATAAAGCAAGTGACAACAGGCTTGTTATCAAAGAGTGTTGAGAACAAGTTAATCTTGGCAGGGAATTTGGTATTATTCTTTCTGATACATTCCACTTCAATAGTTTCTCCTTGAGCATCAGCATTGGTATTATCCTTTGATGCCTTAATCAAATCATCAATAACTTTACCAAGTGTATCTCTGTTAGAGGAGTCAAACAAATTGAATAATGGCAAACCAACAAAATCAGTTTGCTTACAGCCAAACATTCTCTGGGCTGCTGGATTAAAAATTTCAATATCACCACGATGGCTACACAACACGGCACCATCAACAGCAGCATTAAGAATATTCTTCACTTTGGAATCATCATTCTTGGCATTTTCCTTTGTTTCTCTATTCTTGAACATTGTAATTCTTGAAGGTAATGTATGGTACATGATAAAGTTTCTCATTGTTTCTTCAGAGTCCATCAAATCCAAAGGAATGTAATTGAACATAATTCTCACATGGAAAACATTATTCCAATGTGAATCAAATATATTGTAAAGAGCAAAGGAGAATACTAACAACAGCACCGCCCCAACTAGTGAAAAGGCAATAACATATGACACTGAAGTTACAGAGAATACTGAAATTAATGTATCCAAGAATACTAACAAACGATCAGTCAGAGCATCTGCCAACACATAGGTTTGCACTTGATTGGAGAAGAGTTTGAAAGTGGCTGATTTCATTGCAAAAATGTCAGCAGTATTTTCAGATGAAAGTTGAGCATAGATTTCAATCAAATGTTCCAAACCCTTGCATGAATAAATAGTAGAGTTTGATGTGCAGTTTGTGTCTTGCACCATTGAATCAATCTTTGTAGAGATACCAACACTTGGTAACTTGTTATCTTCAACATTACCATAGGCCAGATTATTCCAGCTTGAAACAAGATTTGTTGTGAGTGTTTTCATTTCAGTCTTGTAAGAAATAACATCAGATCCTTCCTTTGATAACTGAGGATCATTAATAGCAAGTCCACTTGGTAAGGAAATGTAATTAAATAATTCACCAACGTTGAATGTTGTTCTTTGAATGGATGAGAGAGCTGTTGTTGCTTCCTTAATATTTAACATGGTACGGTGGGTAGAAATGGTATTGAATGAAGATTCCATGTAGAACATTCCTGAGCACAGAATTGTCACACCCACAATACACAAACCAATGAGAGCAGCACTCATGTACGGTTTTAGAATTCTCTTTGGTAATTGAATAGAGGCATCATCCACTTCAGATTGCTTTCCTAGGTTATGGTAAATCTTACCAATAACATCTTTAGGTACATTCTTTTCCAAGAGTTTAACAAATGTCTTGAGGGAAGAAAAGCTAATTGTTACATAAACCACATAGACAATAGTAAGGACACCATAAAGTGAATTGGATGCTAAAAAGTAAATGAAAAAGCTTTGGTCAAGTACTTCCGTTTTTTGTTGAGTTCTGGAAATAAAACTTTGACAAAAAACATCAAAGGCCCCTTGGAATGCATCTTGGTTCAACCACAAGAACATGAATGGATATGAACTGAGCGTGCTATTGTACTCATTTGGTGAGAGGCCTTCAAAATATTCTATGTGTTTCATCATTGAGTAGACCATTTGGGAAATCGAGACATTACTTGGGTTAGTATTATTAAAGATACCCAAATCGTTTGGATTTTCAACGTTTGGAACAACAATTTGCCTGCTAACAGAAATATAATCAGAGTACATCTCTGGTGTGAATAAACCTTTTTGACCCATTACCCTAAGGTCATCAATGAATTGCTTTGCTTTTGATAACTTTCCTTTCAGCTTGGCAATGAACTCTTCAGTGCTGCTCATATCGAGAGTATGTAATAATTTTAGATTTTCAGATGGGCTGTTCTTGTAGAGATTCAAGTAGGTTTGTTGTAAACGAATATCTCTCAATGCAAGAAGAGGGACCATTCTTGGCTTGCATGCACTTTGCACTGCCTTAATATCACTTAATACCAAGCTTGAAATAACAGAGTCCCATATTATACCTGATGCCAATAGTAAGAAAGAAGCAATAACGAAAATTAAAAAGGAAAGTAGCTGAACATTATGTTGCTGAGGAGTAGCAAGCGATGATCTGAGAATACTTTCTCTCTTCAGTTGAGGATTGTTTTCAACGCCATCCATTCTTTGAGATCCAAGATCAAATTCCGAGGCTCTTTCGAATGGTTCATCTGGATCATCAAATTCATTAAAATCAGCTGTTGAAGCAATATTATTACCCTTCTTGATACCAAATGAGAAGGTTTTACCTCCTGCTTCAGAGAATTTGGTCGAAGATGGAGGTGGATTGTCATCAAATGAAAAGTTTGGAACTATACGATTCTTCTTACTAGCTCCCTTTTTCAAATTTGGTCTGAACTTCATTTTGGCTTCTTCATCTTCAATAGCCATAGCTTCTTGGAAGAGCTCTTGAGCAAATTCCTTATTGAATTTGAATTTTTCCACATAAGATGCATAGTAACGAAGGACAGTCTTGTTATTTCTATGCTTGGCTATCAAATTTTGGAATGTTGATTCACACTCTGACATTAATTCGGAAGCTCTAGTGTTGGTTTGCTCAATCTTGTCAAAATTGATGATATCATTGGTCATTTCCTTCCAAAAAGCTCTGTGCAATGCTGCTAATTCGGACTGATTCTTCTCCATTCTTTGCAAGAAGAATTTCAATTCGTATGGATTAGAGTTGTCAATCATTTCAAATTCCTTTTCTCTTTCAGAAATTAAGAATTTGTATAAAAAGTTTGGCTTTGCTTTCAGGGCCTTCTTTAAAAGTGATGAGGCAAAGACTTGAGCATTGACTTCATTCTTCCAATAGTAGGAAACAATTAAACTGCATGTAAGCAAGAGTCGAGAATCATTAAAGCTCTTTTGTAAAGATGCACCCTTAATAAGACTGAGAGCAATTTCTGGATCTGTAATGTCATCACCCTCTGTTCTATTCTTTGATTTAAGAGAAAATTTAAAGAAGAGATTCAACTGTTTCAATCTATTATCTTCTTCAAATTCTTGATAGACAAGCTGAGCCTCCTTTTCCAGCATTTTAAGTGGAAGCTTTTCAGCATCAGCGTTTCCATCATTGCTTCTTCTGAGAATAGAGGATAATGCCTCAGCACGACGAATACTCACCATGAATCTACCTCTGACCTTTCTATAAATTACCGTCATGTATATTTCCAATCCTGCCATTCCCACCAAGAAACCAGTCATGATCAAACCCAAGGTAAGACCTGCGCCGAGACCAATACCCAATATGGAATTATCATCTGAATTGACTATTGAAGTTATTAATGCACCAATGGCTGCTCCCAATCTAGCCCCTGCAACACCAAAAACAAAAGAATTTTCAGTCTTTCTATAGAATGGTAAAAAGTAAAAAATCAAGACCATGAATACAAGTGTGATAGTGATATGTATCACAGATCTAATGTAGGCATATTGCTGAGGTACCACATACATTAGCATTAATTGAAGTGGATTAGCAACAGACAAAAAACCCATTGGTATATTATTATCACCAATAAAGTAGCCTCCCTTAGTTTGTTCGGATTCTTGTGAAATCATAATTGATAAAAAGTTCAAAATAAGCATTGGTATAAAGGCTATAATCATCAAGACAATGAGGACAATATTACCTGACATGACACATGGTGTGGTATTAAATCTCGAGAGAACATAAATCTGTTCATCATAATTACTAATTGTGTGTAAAGCACTTGTATCACAATCAATAAAGGATGTAAATATAAAAGTCATTATCATACTAAGAACTTGAATAATATTTCCTAGTGTGGTGGCAGCCTTCTTGTAACGATCTAATTGTTTGCTAGATCGAAAGATTGCATGTAAGGCAAGGAAGAAACTCACCACTCCACAAGCTATTAACAAAAAGCTTGCTGCTCCAAGTGCTGCAATAGCACCAAAAGGTAAAAGGTGGAATGAAAGTGTTATTGGATAATTAATAACTGTGAATAACCATTCTCCATATTCTCCCCAATTATAAGAACCTAGTGTTGGAAGAAATATAGAGACCCAAAATATGTACAAGTAGTATATTATAGACAGAGTTTTCCTTTTCCATCCATATTGCTTAACTTCGGATGATTCCATCGAAATCACAAACTTTGTAAAGCCCTCCTGTATCTTTAACCATACTGATGCATAGAGTGAGGAACCTCCAGATGACTCTGATGAAACATTTGAACCTAGGGCAGAACCTTCATGATTTTGGTCCATTTTGTTATTATTGTTGTTATGTGAGTGATGTGGTTTTGAATTTGTGTGTGTTCAGTTATTGTATGAAGAGCCAATCTACAAACAATATATTAACCAACGTTGTTGTGTTTATCCGTTATGATGTTTGTAGATGTTTATAATGTCGTTCTTTTTAAATAAATATTAAGGCAGTTTCGAGAATGGAAATATTTTCATCCCACCCGATGTAATATTTACGATTATCCCTTTTTAATCCATAAGAAGCTACTTACATCTGGACTAGATTGATGACTATTACGTTTTCAAAAAACAATAAAACTCGAACTAGAGGAGAGGTTGAAATTCCTTAATGTTTGCTGTTGAGAATTTTCTCTCCGTTTTATATTGTTTTTTAACTTTCCCTATATTATTGACTGAAAAATACAATTTGATGATTTTCCTTATTGTTCTTCTTCTGTATGATGATAAAACAATAATAATGTGAGATGTTGCTCTTATGGTGTGATGAGTGTTTTTTAACGCTTTGGTTTTGGCAAGTTTGGCGCGCATACAATTATTCTCACCACCACCAGTTTGCATTCTCGAATTGTATTGAATTTGCCCTTACTTGTTCTTGGTGATTTGGTCTCAATCTCACAACATTACTGTTTGAGGATGCTTAGAGGCAAGTTACTGCCAAGGAACAAGCAGTAACATTACCTTTTGGAAAGGTCTGAATGCAGTTAAGTGTTGGTTTGGGAAATTTGAAACAACTTTTTCAAATTCCAAGCAACGAACTGTGGCATAATTATGTACTTATGGAGGGGTTAGTTGGGCGAGCGTGGAAGTTTAAGGAACATTAAGCAGCTTACCAGTCGTAAGTATTGAAAGAAAATTGGAATCAAGCAATACATATTTCTAAAGAAATATGCTTGTATAGCTTGCTTAATTGCATTGAGCTATTTAAGAACAGAGTAAGTGCACTTCCCCATACCGGAGTGGTTGAACATTTTCAGTAGTCATTCGCTCAACAAAGCCAATGAGCCAATGAGCACTGTAAAGAAACTGAACTAGGTGATGAAAATTCCTTCTTTATACAATACTACGTTTTGGTTTAATCATTTCCGTTTAAAGAGTTTCTTTTTCCAATTGAGTAATGTCATTTGGAGCAACTTCAAATGATTTGTTACAATACATTTAACTACAGCCAAACCCAATTTGTGAAAGGCTAATAGACCAATCACCTCTTTATTGATTTTTTTATCAATTTCCTTTCCTGGTTATCACCTTTTTTGATAGAAGTCAATTGCAAAATCTGATTTCAAAGCCACAAACTGTAATGTTTCCTTAAAGGCATCACCTACCATAAGGTTCTCGTTTTGTTATCAGCAATATTCCACAACTGTTCCAATTGTGGAATTATTGCTGGTAACTATCAAGGGTCTTTTCTCGTACAGTTTTATTTTGTCATCCGATTACCGAACAGAATCTGTTGCAGCATCCACAATTTAAATCACACCTGAATTTTCACACACAACCCAAGAAATTTGAGAAACTCAAAAAAACATTGCCTGCTTCCGTGCACATCCATCATCATTGTTCTTGATTCAGGTTTTCTTCGGAATTAGTTTTCACATCAAAGAGTTGACGTAAAAACCACTCTGAGGTATAAACAGTGATGTAACAAGACCAATACAAGAAGAGAGAACTCCATCATAGTATTGATTATATAAAACAAAAGGAATAATAGAACACTTTCTATTCTCAATCTAACTCTTAATTGCCACACTCACAGTACTTAGACTTGTAGATATAACTGTTAATTTTCAAACCTCTCTATGAAAGTAATTGTTGAAAATAATATTAAGGAAGGAATGAATCAATTAATGAACAGAAACAAGAGAACCGAGCCATCCCTACTGTTGATGACTGAAGATTCAAGCAGTGATCATCTAACCATTAATGAATCATCCCCAATTAAATCACTAAATTCAGAACCATCATCATTCTCGGAAGGTTTTTATCATACATCCCTAATCACTACCACATCAGAAGAAACAAACCAATTGAATCATCAATACTCAATGCTTGATAATGCCAGAGATGAGGGTAACAATAATAATAAGGACAATTATATGAGTGTCATTGAGGAAGAAATATTTCCTGAAGAGTCACCAACAATTTTGGGCCCTACACCTCTCAATAATACCAACCCACAAATCGTCCATCTTAATACTTCACTCCCTAAGAATGGATATCCTCTCTATAATTTAGCTCCATCCCTTCCTAGAATGAGCAATGTAAATTCTGTAAATAACCAAAATAGCAAACAAACTGAGAAGAATCAATTAAGAATGAGGGCTGCCCTTAATGGACATGTTATATTCTCTCATCATCCAAAAGAATTGGGAGAATTTTATCATGTGGAGTGGTGGTATTATTTGAGTACTTTTGATCATACCATGATTCCATTCTTTAAACATTCACAGGATGGTGATACTTCTATAGTTCAGATTGGGAATGCAATTCATTGTAGAGATTATCAATTGAAATTGGTCAGTCAATGTAAGGATTTATCATGTGATGATTTGTCTCACTTTTGGTCAACTTATTATTTTGATAATCAACATCGAATTCTTACTCAAAGTCCAGTATCCATTTCAATGAGTCCCTTGTATCATAATGCGCCATCCAAGTCAGTTCAAGGAGGAGGTCATGATAATTCCATGATTGTCGATGAAGAATCTCTTTCAGAATTTGACACCATCTCACAAGATGAAATTCATTCCATAAACTATGAACAATGGATTGAAACCAAGCATAATCATGAAGAACCTCAAATGGATGACAATTTTGAACAAGATGAATTCTTCCCATCTCACAATGATGAAGATTATATGGCAGATATTAGTAACATGTCAAATTCTTTCCACAAAAATGACACTTCTCATCAAGATGAGATAGCCCACATCGCAGACTCAAGAATACAAGATACTCATCCATCCCATTCTGCAAAAGAACAAGACGAAGACAAGCAAGAAGCAATTTCCACAACCTCCTCAAGAACAGATGAAGAAATTATGCTCTCTCTTGATCAATTCATTGAATCTTCCTCTTATCACATCAATGAACAATTCAAAATCATTTCAAGAGAATTTTCACGAATTTTCTTCTAATAAACTCTTTTTAATTTTAAGTGCATACAAATCTAGGAGAATTGTTTGTTGTAATTTGAATATTTGAAACTTGTCTTTATGGAAATTTCTAAAATGATTACAATCAAAAAAATGGCGCAACTGCTCGGCAATTATCACCTCAGCAATAATAGGCTTATGGTTCTTGTTGGAATTTTAATGGCTTTTATATTGTTGATGATGATGAATAATTGTGTTATAGGTGGAATTGTCTCGGATGAAAAACATTCCGATGATGATCATCAGGAAGGGATGAAAATAGGAAGAACAAATAAGTGGATGAATAGAGCAGTGATGGCCTCTACGAATCAAACTGTTGCCAATAGCACAAACCCTATTGTTATTGATAATACTCTGCAATATTATTCATTGATACCAATCTTGTTGATGGGAGTGGTTGGATTGATAGTCTTTTGTGTTACGACAATTTCTACTATTATCTATTGTTGGAAGGAGTTTCATGTCAAGAGGAAACAAGAACAGGATGGATTATCGGGTGCTAAAGAGGACATTATGGATAAACATTCAAATTTTAACAAGTTGAACACTAAATTAATTAATAATAATGAAGATGATCAGAACGAGGAATCATTCACTAGAATTAGAAGACCTCACAGACCTAGCATTACAGAAGACGTTTAATTATTTTCATTATTGTTTATTTCAATTGGCACTTCACAGTGAGTGCTAAAGAAGAACTTTGTACATTATAGATGATCTTCCATAATCGTCTGTTCATGTATTGAACTTGATTAGTCAATTATTATACTCTAATTGATATCACGGTAATCAATGATTGAAATTGATCTCCTTAGTAAAATGTCGGCGAGAAAGAATCAAGTAGTTGAATTGATTGGAAGGCGAATTTGATTTATTGAACAGAACATCCCGTTTGTTGAGATTGGGCAATTTGCCTACAGATTGACAATAAAACTCTTAATCTTTCCTTAGTATTGGTAATTGAAAGCAAGTCAAGTTTGAGTTGTGTTGTGAGAGGAAGCATGGCACTCACCCAAAAACTCAACTTTTCTGGTTCGTTTTCCTTTGGGAATGGTCCAATCTTTTGGAGAATGGCTTGCTTGGTTTCGTCACCAACTTCCATCATGAAAGTCTCAACCATCATGTAGAGTTGGTCATGTAATTGTTGGAGAGACAATCTCTCTGCTTGACGCCACACATTGGTTTGCAATTCAGCCAATGATGCAAAGGAGGTGAGGGGAATATTAGAACTAGCACCTGAATTGAGTGTTTCAGATTGTTGCTGCTGGCCATTGTTACCATTATTAGTAGTACTATTATTCGAGGATGAGCTCACAACAGCAGAAATAGTATCCCTATTTCTTTGAGAATTCTCAATGACAGATATTTCATTTTCAGTCTTATCTTTGAGAATTTGAACTTTGGCACAAATATATCCATCAGTGTCCCACTTTTCCAGAATTTTGAATCGTTCAGTACCAACTGTCTCAATGATACTTCTACCATCTGGCAACATTTTAAAGCTCGTAATCTTGGCAATACACCCATACTTGGCAATGTCACCATTTCTATTGGGTCCACAACAAACCAATCCAAAGCATTTACTTCCACTCATACATCTTCTCATCATGAGTCGATATCTTGGTTCAAAAATGTGCAATGGTAGTACGGTATGTGGATAGAGTACAAAGTCTAATACAAAGATTGGAATGTGATTCACATTGAGTTGTCTTGTCCCAACCTCTTCTTCCATTTCCTTCTTTCTCTCTTCGTATTGAGCTTTACAATACTTTTGACAGAGTTCATTAATAACCACAGTAATTGGATAATCGTATGGCACCACGTGAATGGTCTGTCTACACAGTGGACACTTATCACTATAATCGTGCACTCTACAAATGCAACTTCTATCAAACGTATGTCCACAACTCAACGTTACAGGTTCATAGAATACTCTGTAACAAAGTGGACACTCAAGCTCTTCACAATCCTCGCTGAAATCATAGACAGTATTCGTTCTCTTTCTCTCAGTAACATCTTGATCCAAGGTTGGTTCTTCTTCTTGCTGTTGGAGTTTGGCCAATCGTTCCTGTTCCTCCCTGTACATTTTGTCTTGAATTTGTTTTTCAAGTTGAGCTACATATCTATTGGCAGTATCATTTTGTGGATCATTTTGGAAGATTGTCTTTAAATCTCTCTCAGCTTCTTGTTCCAGTTGCATTGGTAAAAGCATTTCAACCTTTTTCAAGAGTACACTAATCAATTGTGAACGAACTGCATAAATTGTATCATTGATTTGCCTTAATCTTTCCTGATCGTGATAGAAAGTTTGCTGGAAATTCTTAATATCATCAAAGAATTGAAACTTTAGTTTGGATTCTCGTGTTTTCTGTAATAACTGATCTTGCTGACCCATCAAATCTTCTAAATGAGTTTGAAAATTCTTTGCCTTATTAGCCAACAATGAAAGAGCCTGATGTGGTTTCCTCTCTCTCACAAAACCATTCACTCGTTCCATAAATTGTTTCATCTCCTCTGGAGTCATTACAAAAAAGAATAGTTCATTATTAGAATTCAACACTTGCTTTTCTTCTTCTTGTCCTGAATTGTTGTTGTGCTGTTGAATTTTGGCATTGTTTTCATGTTGGGAGAGACATGAATCATGAGAAACTATTGTATCATGATTATTATTGTAATGTTGATGAGGATTTACAGAGTGTTGATGATGTTGTTGTTGATTGGTGGAGGAAGTACTATAGGAACAATTGGTTGTTGGTGAATGTTGTTGTTGTTGTTGTTGGTCTTGTTGATTGGTAGAAGTAGAATTGTTATTAGGAGAGGATGTGGAAGAATAACCTCCATGATAGGCTTGATTATTGTTGCCATCATTCGGAGAGTTGCAATGTTCTTGTTGCTGATTAAAATTCATCATGCGTTGTTGATACTGCTGATTGTTATTATTCATTGATGATGTTAGATGATGATGTTGATAATTATTGTTATTGTTGTTGTTGATTATTAATTGATGATTCGGAGTGATGATGATTATTCATCTTGTTTTTATATTTGGAAAAATTAATGTTGTGTTGTGATGACTTGTTTTAAAACACAACTCTAATGCGCAGAGTGCACTAACAATATACTATTATAAGAAGTTGCAAATTTTCTTCTTCTTCTTGTGTCAAGTATAATTCTTGAGGAGTAAAGTGAATTGTTATGATTGAACAAATTGAAATTCTTTTTTAGATGGTTTGCTAATTGGCTTGCAGATTTTCAAAACTGCTGAACGCACGAATCAAACATTACTTGGACTTGAAGTCCGTCAATTATAAGATAGTTATCTGAGGCAAAATGCATTGTTCAAGCATGGAGAGAGATTCTGAATAAAGGGTATCTGAAAAAATGAGAATCATATTTCTATTATTTGAGATTGAACAGAGATTTTTCCAAAAATTACTTTAACTTGGTTTGTTAGTAGTGGAATAGTGGAAGGAGGATTACAACAAGTAAAATTACTTGGATTTTTAATGAAATTTAGAGTGATAAGTAGTGGTTGTGGTGGTTACATTATGCAGTATAATGATTGAGTTGAAGGGCAACTTGCAGTATTGGAAGAGAAGTGTTTTGTGTTGCACAGCTGCTTGAACATTTCCTTTTTGGATCTTCAATTAGCTCAATGCAACTTTGGTTTAGTCCTTGATTTAATCCTAATCTTTTTCTTTGTATACTTTGTTTGCTGAACAATGTTCAATTAATGGTGGTTGACTAGCAATTATTTCTTGGCTTGGAATTGGGAAAAGTATCATCGATAATAGTCTTATGAAGCTCATTCGAATCATCATAAAGTAGATCCAATGGAGTGTTTCCATCAATATTGACTTCGTGTGCCATTTCTGGAAGTGCTTTGAGTAATGAAAGCAATGGAAATAGATGAATTTTGGAAAGATTATTTCCTCTTTTGCTTGCAATAATATGGAGAATATTGTCATTTCTTTCGTTATTCTTGAAATATTTTTTGACAGCGTCTGGATATTGGCTTAGAAAATTCAGCAAATTTTCATTATAGACCCTTACAATGAGTGGAACTGAAACATCTCCATCCTGGATGAACTCTGCCAATTTTTCAATCAACTGTTGAGGTTGTGTCATCATCAACATGAGAATAATATCATCAATCCTATGATTTTGAGATAATACCAAACCTTTGAAATTTTCTAACAAGTTTACACACTTCCAAATAACTTTCACTGACAAATTAGGGGAGAAGGTCATTGCCGAAAGTTCTTGCAGTTGATTTTCTGGATTCCATCCATAAAGAATCATACTATCATCAACTATTGATAGCGGTTCATACAATCTTCCATTTTGATATTGATTAACCAAGTAGATAATGTATTGGAAGTGTGGATCTACTTCAATTGAATTATTTCTGGGAATGAATAGAGTTTCAACAGGTACCAATAGGTCAGCAAACATTCTTTCGAAAAGTTCCTTCTTTTTTTCAAATGGAAAAATTAATATATTGTGGAAAATGGTGGATATTTGATTAAGGCTGGCATGCTTCTAGAGAAGATTCACCAAACTTGGAAAGTAATTGTTTTTCAATAAATTCAGGGAAATTCATAGAGCTTTCAATTGAAATTTTGTCTTTCAAATGTGCAGATTCTGGAGATTTAAAATTGAAGAGAAGTAATGTTCTCAAATTGCTAAGGGTAGAAAAATCTTGTTGTTGAGAAAATAATTTTTGAGGGGAAAAGGAAACTATTTCTTCCACTGAATCATTAGAAAATCCTTCCAATAACTCACTTTTCACCAATATTAATTTTTTGAGTTCTTTCAAATTTGACAAGAAACTGTGGTGTTTCAAATCGAAAATCATCAACTCTTTAACTGTGGTATTGCTTCCAATAAAATCTGGCGAAATTTCTTCAATTCTTTCTGCATAATTGATTGTTGTTGGTTTAAAATAAGAAAAAGTTGATGTGTTACTTCTTTTCACAGTATTGCTTTCCTCTCCACTAGCTGATTTAAATGAAAAATTTCCAAAAATTGATGAGAAGACTGGTGGCTTTGGTTTCAATATTTCAATATCCTGATACAATAGTAATGCATCTGTGTCTAATTTACACCCATTCTCCACAAATTTCCTCTGTTCTCTAAAAAGTGTAAAGTAATATTTGATACAAGGATCAACTGTTGAATTGATCATAAATTCAGACATTTTCAACAATTTCAGCATCATTCTTCTATTGAAGTGTTTAGAAACTAGTCTCATTTTGTGAATGGTGGTGATCGGAGAGTCAATTCTTTCCTCCTTCTTTCTCTTTTTAATCTTGCTCATGCCAAGTTGTTCAAGTTTCTTATCCATCTTGGCGATCTTCTTCCACTTTGAATAGGTTGGAATAAATTCGATAATTTCATATTTCACACTTTCATCAAGCCTATGAATTAATTCAACATTTAATTCTTGATGTTGGTATTCTGGGGGAGGCACATGATTTGCAATCATTTGTTCGGTCAATGTATCCACCAGATGATTTCTAATATTTTCCAGTTCTTCCCTCGAGGAATTTTCTTCTATTTGCACCAAATCTTCTCTACCCAACAGAATGGCAGCAATATTTGCTATTAGATTATTGTTCATTTTTTTTGTAAAATAAATCTAATGTTTCTTAATTCTGAATATTTAACACAATATCAGCGTATGATATTTTGGCATTTTCAGTGAGTATCAATGGAGGCAAAACAAATGAGGGAAGTTTCATTTCAATAAATGAAATATTCCTAAACCTAATAACTTCCTTTGATTTGTAAAGCAGAAAACTCTTGCATCCTCCAAATAATAATATGTGATTTCCTCTGATTAGATAGTGAGCTTGAGAATCATTTCGCAAGAGTTCATCTTTATCCTTCTCTGAGCAATCCAAACTTAAATGACCAATTCTGCAATTGTAAAGACAATCAAATATACCAACCGTTTCTGTGTTAACGAACCTATCTTTGTAATATCCACCAAAACTGATTAGATATCGACCAGCTATGAGTGCAGTCGCATTTCTACCAGCTTCTGCATCATATATGGATTCAAAATCTCTTGTTTGCCCACTACCATATGTATTAAAATCAAATCTAATAATCTTGGATGAGGTGTAAGATCTATATGAAGAGCCACCATATGAAACCACACTTCCACTTCCTTCTTCTGCATTATATTTCAATAATTGAGAACTGTGGGTGCTTGGTGTAAGAGTTGCACCCATTTCTTTGAGACTTTCCTCATAAACTTCAAAGCATGAAATTGATGATCTACTCTCCAACACTTCTTTGCTTAAATATTTCAGTTTAAAAACTGATGTATGGAATACCAAAAGATCACTTTCTTTCAATTCGAGCCCCATTAACCTTTCCAAGTCTTTCACGAATGTAATTTTCCCATTCTCATGAATTTTCATCAACTTGATACATTCCAATGAATAACAAAGAAAGTAGGGACTATTTTCAAAAACTATCAAATTAATTTCTGAACTCTCCCACATAGCATTGTCCATCACATATTCCGATTCTCCAATAAATTCCTTCTTCCATAAATCAAATATTGCAACTCCACCAGTAACAGCCGAATGTTGTTGGATAAGGAATGCTAAAAGCAAAAATCTCTCATTACTCATATTATTAGGTAAATTGACAAATTTTGATGCTGATAGGACTTGTCTATAAAATAGGTTGTATGGTGTGGTTTGTTGTTGATTTTCCTTGTGCTTGTTTTCTAATCTTACTTCAATGGGAAGTGAATTCTTTGGAAAGTGGACTGAACAGCAAATTTTACCAAGACATTTATTCATTTCTTCATGATCCATCGATGATTCATTGTTTTCCGAATCATCATCATCATCGTCTTGTCTTTTTCTTTTCAGTTCCTCCCCACTTGCCGACAAGTGGCTCATATTGATCTGCTATTTTTCTTTAATTATTAATTTATTTAAATAAATTACAAAAGAAAATGAATCAATTGGAATCAATCATTGCCGATTACCTCTCCAATCATTGTTCTTCATCTCCGTTGGATGATGATGAATTTTCCATTATTAAATTAAAAATTGAAACTCTAAAAAATTCGATAAGCGAAAAGGAATGGAAGGCAATCAGGGAAGATATAAGAGTGGAGGATTTATTTGGTTCAATATATTTGTTAATTTTGAAGGAATTGATGCCATTCCGAGATGGATATTCGCAAGAATTTCGAGATTGCTCACTCTGTCCCGAACGTTACATTAATTTTCAAATCAAGCCTTCGTGTTGTACCTCAAAGTGTACTAAAACTACTTGTGAAATAATTAAGTATCTGGTGATGAATGTTTATGAGAGTGAATTATTGGTAGATAGACAGGCTTCATGTTGGTTTGATGGATATTATGTAAGATCAATGCATTGGTTGGCTCACTTTGGTCAATTATCACTTGTGAGATTTTTGGTGAATGAATGTGGATTTAAGGCACAAGTCCAATCTGATATTGATTGGGTCTCAGATTGGTCAATTAATCAGGCCTTTATTGAAAAACACTTTGATTTGGTTAGAGAAATGTGTAAGGGAGATTATTCCTTCATGTTGAGAGATAGGTGTGATCATATTCCAGCTGGAATGTTATATTCTTGTTTTGAAATGATCAAAATGGAAGTAGAAAACACTTGGGATTATTGGCTATTTATTGTAGAGGAATGTTTGAGGGGAAAGATTACAGATGAAATATTGGATGAAGCAATGGAGACATGGGATAGAAAACCGAAAGATTTTCTGAGAGCCAAACAAGATCTTTGTTTGAGGGAAAATCCAATACGATCTCACAAACAACTTTCTGATATCATATTTGAATTTGAACTTTGATTCAATACAATCGAATAGCTCAATCATGAAAATGAATAACCAAAACTAAACTGTACAATTCTAACAATCTGATTCCAATTCATCTCTTAAACGTGTAACATCATCACCTCTACAAGCAGCTCTCGCTTTAAATCTCATTTCTAATGAGTGTTACCCTTTTCATGGCAGATTACAAATTTCAAACTTTAAATTTACGCTTCAATTTACAAAAGCTAAATTTAAACCAGAAAACTCAAACTTTCAAAATTCAACAAAACAAAAAAAATGTTCATCTCATCTCTGATAGAAAACGTGAGTCAAGGAGGAGGTATTGTCAGTTCCTCGGAGAATGTCACTCTATTCTCATCATCTTTTATAATTTTGATGGGTGTTGTGGGTTATGTCATGTATTTTCTGAAGGATACTTTGGAGGAATTTATTAGAAGGTTATTCTTTTTCATGTTGGATTTGTCGGATGCTGATCAGGAGTTTGTTTGGTTCTTTACCTTCTTTTCATTCCATCCCTATACGAATCATGGTTCTTCACATATTAAACCATATCAAAAGAAGGCCAATAAGGTGAATGATTATGATGATGATCCACTTGAATATGATGGTTTTGATTTGGGAAAGGATGAGGAATTTAAAAAGACCAAGTTTGTTCCTGCACCTGGCTATCATGTAATTTACATTGAGGGAAAGCCATTATTGATTAATATGATTAGTACCATGCCAACTAATGGAAATATTATGAAAGCTAAGGAAAATGTGGAAATTTACAAGCCAAAGTATGATTTTATTGATGCCATTTTGAGAATGATTGTCCCATGCACTGATGACAATAATTGTCCAGATCCATTGACTATGGCCAAGAGAGCTGGTTTGAACACTTCAAGTTTCCTCTCACAAAGATATGATGAGAATGGAAAGGTCATTGCTAAAACTCAAAAGATTTCTTCCAGTAATTATTTCAAGGAATTGATGGCCAATTGCTATTATATCAATACTCTTTATATGAAATCCAAGACAACAATTTATACACAAAATTATGGTAGATGGGCTGCTTCATGTGTTAAACATAAGAGAGATAAGAATTCTGTCATTTTGGATAATGGTGTCTGGGAGAGTCTTTACACGGATGTTGAACAATTCTTGAATAGCAGAGATTGGTATTTCGATCAAGGTATTCCATACAGAAGAGGTTATTTATTATATGTAAGTTTTTTTAAATTATTGGAGGATTTAATTTTTAACACAATATCTATCTCACTAAACTTTCTATATTCATGAATTTTCAATCAATCAAATAACAACAGGGACCACCAGGTACAGGTAAATCAAGTACTATTGGATCTATTGCAGCAGCTTTCAATATGAATATTTGTGTTGTCAATTTGGCTTCTAAGGAATTGAGTGATGAAGACCTTAATGCAATGTTCAGTAGTGCTCCATTGGATGCCTTGATTGTTCTTGAAGATATTGATTCTTCCTTCATGAATTCTACTGTTGAGGAGAAGAAACCTTCCAAGAAGGAAGATGGAGAAGAAAAGGAAGATGAAGAGCCATCAGAAATCAGTAATGTCATTCAAACCAAATCTCAAGTTACTTTCAGTGGTATTTTGAATGCCATTGATGGTATTGCTGCTTAAGAATCAAGAATGATTTTCATGACAACTAATTACAAGGATAAGCTTCCACCTGCACTTATTAGAAATGGTAGAATTGACAAGAAGATTTTCATTGGATATGCCACAGAACATCAAGTCAAGGCCTATGTTAAAAAGTTCTACGAAAAGGATAATCTTTCAGAGGAGGAATTCTCAACTTTAATTGAACAATTCTGGAATAAGATCAAGAACATGTCCATCTGTATGGCTCAATTGCAAGGTTTCTTATTACTCTATAGACATTCTCTTAAGGATCTCGTCAATGCTGCTGATGAATTTGAAAAATTCACCAAAGATGAAATTTAATTTATTAACTTAGTTAAATAGATCATTAAGATAATCAATAAATAGATTGTTCATTAACTATTACAATAGTAATTTAATTAATCAAGTTCTTGACCTTTCCAATGATGTTGGAATAAGAAAACACAAGACGACTAAACAGATTTAAAGAGATTGAAAAATTGATAAATTTTGTTTTTACTGTTTAAACTTGTTGAGCTCTTCTTGAATTTCTCTTAATTGTTATAACTACAACCAGGATAGCAATCAAACCAAATAATGGGAAAACAACAGCAGAAGTGATAATAACTGGTAATCTATAACTCCATCCAAAATAATAAATATTTGAAATATATGGAATAAATTCCATATTTGTAGTAGTGGAACTTGAAGTAGGTCTAACAGAAACATAAACAGTCTTTGCATTAGTATAATAATTAGTATAACTCAATGATGAGTATTGAGAAGTGGAATAAACATAAATTTCACTACTGCTATAGTAACTATCAGCATTAATTGTAATATAACCACTATAGCTTGATGAGGTGAATAAATTGATATCTTTCAATGTCAATGTAAAACCAGATGGAACTGAAATCTTGTAGTATTTTGTCGAATAGAGTGTACCAGTATTGACATAAGTTGCAGAATACAAGGTAGTTGCAGAACTCATTGGATCAGAATTAGCAGCATTAATTGTTTGAGCAGCAATTGAAAGATATTGACAACTTGAAGGAATATTGCTACATGTCAAGCCAGTGGAAGTGACACTAACTGTAGTTTTAGAATATGAATTTCCATCAGCAGAGCAAAAACAAGCAAGAGTGCTTTTCTGAATCAGAACAGAATTTCCATTCACATCATAAAAATTATTTCCACTAGCATATGAATATTGTAAACTAGCTCCATATACATTAGGATTGGATAAACTTGTTACACTGAATGCATACAATGTACTATAACCAGTTGTTTTATAGGCATAGACGGCGTTAGCAATTGAAAATCCATAACCATTCAAGTTAGGCCAAACATTTGGCAATAAATAACTCATTGATTCAACCAATTGACCAAATGCATTACTTCTCAATTGATAATTAAATTGATAAGGTCCAAAAAAGTTTTTAAATGGACCCAAAGTTGACTTTCCATCCTCAACAATTGCTGCAAATCCAATAGTTGCACTTCCACTTGTTGCATTCTGAGTGAATGTATAACCAATAGTAGAGCCACTACTAGCAGCAGCATCAGTCGATTTAAAATAATACGAAACACTTGGATTCAGTGTGAAAATTGCCATACTTTGAGGTCTGACATTTAACATGCCATTCGTACAAATATAAGTAAATGTAAAATCAACAGCAGCAGTAGCACTATTATTTGCAGAATTGACACTATAAGATAAACCAGAAACACCCACCAAACTATATGGTAAAGTATTTAAACGACCTGAATAGGCAGAAGTTGCATAATTGCTAATGGTAAGAGTGAGAGGATCTGTTGAAGTTCTGTTGATATAAACATAGAGGGAACAGGAAGAGGTGGTTGTTGCTCCTGCGAAGGAATAGCTTGCGAAGGGAGAGGTGGTTGTGTATTGCACATTAAAGTCAGATGCGCTGACAAGTGTGAGTAGTGACAGGAGTAAAAGTGTGAAGAAAAATATTGTTCGAGGAGTGTTGTTGGGCATTTTTTTGTTGTGTAATTTGTTGTTGAATGATTTGATTTGAAAATTAAATAGAAATGATCTTAAACTCCACAAATTAGAAACTTAACTAAACTCTTATTAGAATCTTGTTTTATCCATCAAAATCAGAAAATTGTAACATATTGTAAATATTATTTGTATAATAATAAAATTGTTATTCTTCAGCAAATTTTCCTCTCAAACATTCCAAAAATGTCAATGCCAATAAAAAATATCAAGAGAAGTGTTTGTTTTGGGTTGTGGCTTAACTCATATTCATATAGATTGAGAGCTATTGCATATTTAGTATGGATTGGTGGAAGCATTGTTGGTTCGATCTTTGATTCATGTGTAATGTTAAGGGAGAAAATGAAAAGTATTGAATGCATTCAGTGGGTTATGTTGTTAGAAACTATTTTAAATAACATTTCATAAAGATCTTTTTTGAGGATTTGTTCCTCTGGAAGTTTGGAAGTGTGTCTGAGAGTTCTTGGGAACAAACTTGCTGAGAACACAATTCTTCAATTTATGTAAAAGAAAGAATTCCTTCAATGAACAACCAACAGAGAGAACTGAAATGTAATTATTATCAATTTCATGTTAATTGCCATTCTAGAAATTGTGTCAATCAAATAAAGAAGAATCACCTTCCATAATTCAATGTTCTTCATATGCTATTGAGCTTTTTTTACTAAACATTCATTGGAAAAGTATTAAAGTTGACTATTTTGGCATGCAATAAATATGCAGCTGAATTTAGAAGGTGAATTTATTCATCAAAAACAAGTTTGAGTGGGAATAATGCATTCCAAGGACAATTATTCTCTTCCAGCTGTCCTATCTGCTGCTCACTGTTATTCACTTCTTCAACTTCTTGAATGCTGGAAATGCAGAGAAATGATCCATCATCAGAAGATGAAACACTCTCCTTTTGATTTTCAAACGATTTTTGTTGAAACTCAACGTGTTGAATATGTTGGAATTCGTTCGAATTAGTATGTTGAAATTGTTGATTGCTAGCTTGCTTTCTCTTTCTGGTTCTCTTCTTTTTCTGAGATTTCCAAGATAATTCAAAGTAATTAGATCCAAATTCATCATCTGAAACCATCTTTTTCATTCTGAGACATTTTGGAGGAGAAAGAAATTTGTTAGGATGTGGAGGAAGCTTGACTATTTTTTGATATTTTGCATGTTTCGTCCTCTTTTCCAAATCTGTTTTCATGTTATGTGAAACCAAGTTTCCACAATTTCCAATACTTTTCATTATTGGTTTGAATACGTTATGATGATGATTATGTTGAGAAGAGAGGAAAGGAGGTGTGTTAAACATGCATGAATTCATGTTTGAATGATCATGGATTGGACACATGTTTTGAGAGTATTGCAAGCATTCAGATTGATGTTGGTATGGTTGACCTGGATTGGGTTGTTGTGGCACCGTAAAACTATTGCATGTGTGGCAGCTGGCTTGCATTTGATTGTTGTTCACACACTGCAACATGCTTGCTGTATTCGAAAGGTTTGGATGGTGAAGAGATGGTACGTGCATGGTTGATTTAGAGAAATAGTTTGGATGTTGAGTGAAGGGTATTAGTTATCATATATTTGAGCGTTTTTTTTGTGAATAGTTTGGTTTCTTCAAGCATGCTAAGAAAATAAACTCATCCAAAAAATGGGATCACCGTTCCAAATCTGTACATCCATTACATTTCGTACATAAAAACTAAATCGCCACACCTTAAACGAAACTTTCAAATAAGATATACCTGGGCTTTTTTAAATATGAAGAGTCGCTGAGTGCTTGCCATGCTCAATTAATGTAGATCCCTTTCTTCTTTTGTTGTGATGGGTTCTTCATAAAACAATGCTTGTACAATAGGAAATATGTCAGTCTAAACAATCAACTATCAATCGTCGGTTATGTAAGTTGAATAGTTACTAGAATAGTCTTATATATATGTAGAGATAATACGTCTTATTAAATTGTCTATTCCTTTAAGAATCAAAAAGGTACATCATGCATAATATAGTCATATTGAATTCGAATCAATCAACACGTTATCTGAATCTTAATCCATGCTTGATCTTTGCGGTCTTGTAGCCGAAGTAAGTACCTAACAAATCAGAAAGTCCTTATCAATTATAAAACAATAGAAAAGGCCATCCAATTAAGTATGAAATTCAGTCTGAAATGTAATTTCACCTTCTCTTGAGATCTAAAGACCTAGCTGATCATTTCTGTGTATGTAGGAGGAGAAGGATGAAAGTTTTTCCTAATAATGTTCACTTTATTAGTGGACTATAACCTGATGTTGTAAATCAAAATAAAATCCATACTGTTGGTTGGATTTTAAGATAGTCAGCTGCTTCCACATTCCTTAATAATATTCATCTATTGTTGTTGATAGAATAGAGATCAATCTCTTTTCCAATCATTCACATTGAATTATCTGTGCAACAAGTAAATTCCAAGAATTGCAAAGAAAGCAGAACCACCAGAAACCCACATCCAACCCTTTCTATCCATACCATTCTTCCATGCAATAAGTCCAGCTCCAACATCTACCAAATCACAGAACAATCCCATTTGCAAAGCCATCTTTAAAGCTTCAGGATTCTTTGCGTACAACAATGAAACTCCCAAAATAAAGTCTCTGGCACCAAACATTCTTCCAACAAGAACACCCTCTACAGAAGATGGTGCAGCCTTGGTAAGGTGTTCGAGAGTTTGATTAGGAAGGATATAGGTTGAAGCTCCAACTCCCATACGAAGATAGGCAAGTGTTTGAAGAATGGCAGACATTTGTAATATATTGTTGTTATTGTAATATATTGTTGTTGTTTAATGTATTAAATTGTATAATGAATAGAAAATGATGATGAATATTAATGCGCAATTTTCTTCACAATTTTTCAAGTTGAGATTTTTGCGATTTTTTTTAAATTTAATTTTGAAAAAGATTTTACGCGGGAAAGAACTTATTTGGACCTTCACACAAAGAAGAAATAAGAAGAAACTTATTGAAACTTTTCTCAATATATTTGTTTCAATGCAACAACAATAAAATGTTTATTAGTTTTTCAGAATTATACTCATGGTTTTTTGTGGATCATCAAATGGACATGCCAATACTTCACAACATCCAAGAGTTGAATCACTCATGTCGAGATCAGTCATTTCAAAAACATTTTCCTGTTTTTCATAGAGTGGTCTCATGTCTGGATTATCCTTGAATGCCAAGTGTCGAATCCAAAATGCTCTATCAAATCCTTTGAGTAGAATCCATTCATTCTTATGATTGTGCTTAAAATCTGGATCCTTAGTTTCCAATTGTTTAACAAAGAGATCCAATTCGGAGTGAGTTAGGAATTTCTTGACCTTTTCCTTAATGGAAAACTTTTCTCTAAAGGCAGGGTTTAGTTTAATTTCCATCTGGCATCTTCCATATTTACGCATATCTCGCATGTATTGTCCCATTGGACTGTCACTGTTGAGTAGATTTTCCAACACTTCTCTCTTTCCAATACTATCCAAAATGTCAAAGATGAAATCTTGGCAATTACCAGTATTCACATAATTTTTCAATGATTTGCTAGATTTCTTAGGTTTTTTAGATTTCTTCTTTCGTTTTCTCTCGCTATAAATCATGGTGGTATTCCATCGACAAATTACCTCGGAAAGTTTCTTTACAATATCTTCCAAATCGTGAGCTGTCGTAATTTCTTCAATATCTGCTGAAAAGAAACTAGATTGAGAACTTAATTTACGTGGTATACATAGTGAGCTATCTGTCCATTCAAGTTTAAATTCTGAAATGACAAGAGCTGTATGGAACATGCCAAATGCAGGAAGAATTTTAACTGGTGACAAGAGTGGGCTCACTATTTGACGAATAGTTTGTTTCGTCTTGTTATGGTGATGCATATCTGTCACAATCAACTTGATTTTGATGGATTTTTCAAGAGTTGGATTCGAACGCCACCAATCTTTCAAATTATCTTCTGACAAATTTTCAGTAAATGATCCCTGAGTATTATTACTTGTTCCAGCAAATGATTCTGAAAGTCCAGCACTTGTCATGGAAGCTCCAATATTTGCAGAATTGCTCTCAATTCCATGATGACTCAATGTCAAATCTCTTGGAATATCAGCTGCTGCACTACTTCTTGTTAAATTACTTCCTGGAGTTGATTGTTGAATGTTTGAAGGAGTATTTGATGAATTATTGATGAATTGAGGTGGTGTCATTAATACCTGATCCATTACAATACTAGTGGTGAGAGCTGTAATTGGAGTATGATTAGAATGTAAGTTTGGAGTATTAGAAACTGAATTACTTGTTGGTTTCTTGATTGGAGTGTTATTGTTACTATTGGCGAGGTCTAGAATTTCATCTGACCACTTGACTTCCTTCTTATTAGTTTGATTTGAGGAATCGTCTACTGTTTCACTTTGTGAAGTAATATTATTCGAAAGACCTTCAAATACTTTGGCTACATTTTCTTGAATCATATTCGAAGAACTATTCTCAAAATCCATCTGAGAAAGTCCAACATCAAACGAAAGTATTTCATCAAGTTCTTTCTTTTCACTTTCCAATAAATTTTCTTCATTTCCTGAGTCACTTTCGTTCAATGTTTTTTCTGTTGTAGCTTTAGCACTTGCAATAATTTCATAGAATTGTGGAGAGAATAGATGCATATTCTTTGCATTCTTCTTTTTGACCGTATGATTTAAAGTAGCATTCAAGGAAGAAGAATTATTCGAAAGTGTATTTTCAGAAGAAGAAACATTTTCAGTTTTTTCTTCATTTTCATGAATATGTTCATCTTCACCTGCACTGCTCATCATTTCACTTTCTAACATTCTCACCTTCTCATCCCATTGTTTCGTAATTGTATTATCCAAGTTTAGGTAAGTTTCCAACATACTCTTCGGATCAGACAAACACATTGAATAACGTTCCATAATATACTCATCATTATGAATATCTTCAAAAAGCACACAATTCTTAATTTTCGAATAAGTTACCCTTTGCGGAGGTAAAAGATGTGCCGGAGCATTTAAATTAGCATGATTAATTAATTGTTGATACATTTCTTCATCGATAATGATGGAATTTGTTGTGGTTGTGGTTTGTATTGATGAATTGTGAGTGGAAGTTGATGTAGAGTTGTGAGTTTCAGAATTTGTCTGATTGAAAGAGTCAGTTGATTGGTCATGTTGATGGGTGGCAGGTGGCAGGGAGTTGTTGTTGTTGGGGTTATCACCAGCTAGACGGCTAGTTTTGGAACCCATTTAAATGTTGTTGTTTGATAGTATGTTGTGTGTTATGAATTTTGATTTTTTTTTAAATTGTTTTTTGGCGGGCAATGATTGGTGACATTTTTACATGAGCATGTTCATTCTACCACAATCTTATTTAAGGTTGTGGTGATTTCATTGAAATTGGATTCAAAGTTTTTTAAAGGTTAGTTTTTGATCAAACTCTTCACATTGTGGAGTTGGAACTATTCGAAAGTTGTAGCAAAACCTGGCTAAAGATCTCATAGACTGTTTCACAAATTGAAACCCAAGATTGATAAGAATGAAAAAGAGAGAATGTTGGTGATTGGAATTATTGATGAGTTGAATTTATTAATAATTAAGAAATTAAGCAAATCAGTTGCACATATATATTATCATTATTATATGTAAAAATGGTGATTGGAGCGAGAGTGGACATCATCTCCCTTATTAGAGTTATTAGTTTATTGAATCACACACAATATTTATCTTCTTCATCAGGAGATTTAGAATCAGAATTGAAATTTTCCAAAACCATCCTCATTACCTCCATGTAATTCATTCCGTGTTGATGATCTAAATCCAAGAAATGTTAAACTGGGCATTGATTTCACAAGTAAAAACCCCTCTTGTGTGATGGGATTTCTTCCAATTTGCAACTCTTTCAAATGTCGCATTTCACTTATTGAGCTGGCTCCTTGGAATCCAATTTGATTTTCTCTCAAATCGAGAATTTCCAAAAACGAAAGTTTTGAAAGGCACTTGGCACCATCGTTTCCAATACGATTGTACGTGATGGATAATTGTTTCAATAATTCTAGTTGACCAATTTGTTTGGCTCCTTCATCACCCAAATTATTGTAATTAGCATCCAAATATGTTAATTTCTTCAATTTACTTAAATATTTTCCTGATTCACTTGATAAAACATTTCCAGAAATATTTAAATGTGTTAAATTGCATAATTCACTCAAATATTGAGCTCCTTTATCTCCTAAATAATTTGAATCCACACTTAGTAATGTCAAGTTGGTCAATTTGGTCAAATATTGAACTCCTTCACCAATTGAATTATTAAAAAGATTCAATTTGGTCAATTGGGACATTTCACTAATTATTTCAACACCAATCGCTCCAATACTATTACCTCCCATATTAAGAGATTTTAAATTAGTCAACCTCTTCTTCATTAAAACAATACACGATTTTGTTACCTTATTAAATGAAACATCAAGTTCCTCTAAATTTTTCAATTTGCAAAAATGTTTAAAACCCTCCTTTGAAATTTCATTACATGTTAAATTTAAATATTTCAAATTTATCAAATGGTGAATTTCTGAAATATTCTCATCTTTAAAACAGTATGCTTTGGCTTCGTATCTTTGAATATTATTGACTAATTGACTGTTTTTAACAATTTCCAAATTTACAATAGAAGGAGTGATGGAAATTGGTATGTTGCGTTCGATAATTATTCGAAACCATTGTTTGGAAAGTAGAAAACAACAAAGAATACTTTTAGAATCTAAAAATGTTAAAATTTCATAACAAATATCATCGGGAAAGGTTGAATGTGGAGGTGATGAATTGATCAGCGAATCATCTTGTTGCATTTTTTTAAAATGTTTATTTTGCAATTATACTAATATTAACTTTCAATTGTGATATTTACAATGAGAATTGTAATGAAAGCCCAAGAAAGTATTCTGGAAAGTGAAGATTTATTTGTGCCTACCAAAATCATACACTATTCTTCATATAACTTAGATAAATCTACTCTCCACAAGTTTGGAAACTTTGTTGTAAACTCGCTCAATATCAATCTCAACTTGACCCAATGAATCTGACTCTGTAAAATGGCTTGCCTTTACATCTTCTTGTGTCAAACTTAAAACTTGCATGTGAGATAGTGAATGATGGAAGGCAAGAGAGCTACTTGAAGGTTCGTGGCATGATTGTTTGTTTTCGCTTGGTTGTTTGGATGCACCTACCTTATTGACACCATCTGCAGCTGCTTGCTTTTGACGAGGACAAAAAGGAGTAATGATGAGATGAGAATTTTCTGGCATAAACAAAGACCAATAGGATGCACTTCCAGAATTTGTAATAAAAACATCAACCGATGAGAAGAATCTCACCATTTGAATTAATGAATTTTCCTCATTCTTTCCATAGAGTCCTGATGAAGTTGCTGATGAAACATCGAGTGGAATTATTTGAACAGAATAACCCAAGTCAATCATGAATTTTTCCTGTGCAAGATTTTCCAATTTCTTTTCCAATTCTTTAGAGTTGAAAATATTGTTGCTTTCGTGTGTTGTTAATTTTCCTAAAACTACAATCTTGATAGTCTTTTTAGGTTTTCCTCCTCCAAGTAAACCCAAATTTGAAATAATTCTCTTTCTCAAAAGTTGAATGGAAATATCTCTATATTTTCCATAATTTTTACCAAATGAAATAGATCGTTCTCCAACTCCAAATACGAGCTTTTTGAAACATATATCAACTTGATTTCTATCGAGAATGGCTTTTTCCTCAGAAAATATCATTGAAGTTGGTCTCTTGGATTCTGGATCATCCATTGGACAAGGTGCTTTTTCAATTCTATAAATGAGTTGACTGGAAGGTTGTTCAGAGATTTTCATTTCTCTCTTTTCAATCTTGTACGAGCATTTCTGTAAAATAGGTTGTGTAGAGAATATCTGAGTCCACTGCAAAGATTGTTGAATGGCTTCCTTCTTTTTTCCGTGATAGGTAGACATTTCCTCCGCACAGAATAAATGTTTTCCAGTTTTGACATTCACTTGATGTTGTAAATGGACTTGTCTCGAAGGACTAGTTTCACACGAACTATCCTCTTTAACTCCTCTCTCATAAATTATTTCATCCATGAATAAAATAGCAAGATCCTTAACATCCAAATCAAATTTGTAAATAAGCTCATTGAGTGCAATCAAATTATCATTGAAAAAGTGAGCTAAACTTCCTGCTGCATATCTATTCATGGCAATTGTTGGATTTTGAATGAAATTAAAGTCCTTATTAGTCTTTTTGAACATGAAATTCAAACTGACTGATCCTCTCTTTCCACTTCTCCATGTTTGCAAGAAGGAAATTACCTTTTCATTATGTGTAATTCCAAATAATTGTTTGTAAACCGAATCATATAATTCCTGAGTTGTGTAAAAGATCAAATCTCCCTTCTTATTCATGCAAACATTTTCCATTACAAATGATGCTTGTGAAAAATCAATCGATTGTCCATTGCCATGATGCGCCGAATTGTGAAATCTCAATTTACTATACAATTCCTCATTCTGTTGTTTGTGTGAAATCTTATCATTCATAGGATCAATAAGTCCACCCACTCCCGATGTGGATGCATACTGATTCACCACTAAATGTCTAATCCTATTCGTTATTTGTGTATAGTCTGCTCTTTCAAAATTATTTAATGCTGATGAGGGTCCATCTGGCACTACAAGTATATTTTCCTTTCCGACAATTTCACTCTTCGACTTGTTCATCCGAATGGAAACATATCCACAACCCATTAACACTACAAGTACTAGAAAGACAAATAGTAATCGTGCCTTGAGTGAAAACTTTCCAAAGCCAGAATCAATCTTGTATGGGTCCTTCCTCCGAGTATTATTTAAATTATTGTAATTTATTGCATTGTGATGATGATGCTCTGATGTCTCGTCATCCGAAGGTGAACCAAATATTTCATCCAAGTCATCAAGTACTCGTTCTCTTTCTTCGTTAATTTTCACATCAACTGTTGTTGTTCGTTTAGACATTTTTTTGATGATTGATTTGTGAAAATTGATGGAGTTGTTCAACTCTTCTAGATTGTGATAATCAGGTTGAGTGTATTGTGATAATTGAATAATGGATGACTTATTCAATGCTGAAATTAGAACTGTTACCCTGTCTGTGTTCAATCAAATCAATTGAAGAACGAACATCTGTACAATATTCGAAAAGAACACCAACCAGAGCTTCATCCTTGTTGGTTTTGATTTCAGCCAAAAGTTGACCTTCTTTTCTGTCTTCAAGAGTGACATGAGTAGTTGGGTGATTCTCATTCAAAGATCCATGCCACACTTGTCCAATCTTATCGTGTGTAATACAGTGGAGTGTATATCCAAGTTTGAGAGGCAATGTCTCAACAATAACAACCCTACTCGAGGTAATCATGTAGTGAATGCCCTGATAGACTGGAATGAGTTTAACCAAACTGGTGTGAGTAAGGAAAAAGACAATAATGATAGAAATTTCCCACAAGAATAATGAAATAATAATACTCTCCAACAAGACAAGTGAAAGAATGGCCATAATGAACATGATGAAGAATGTTGGAATGACCAAAATCCAAAATATCATCAACATTCTCAATGTACTCTTTCTAGAACGTTTCATATTGTCTGTTGAAGGTCTTTCATAGTAGAGGAGTGTTTCATGTTCTTCAGTGGCAGTACTTCTCATGAGTAAATAAACTGGATGTACCTTATTACCATCATCATTGGTATCGAGTGAGGCAAGAGCAATTTCTTGAAGTTGTGAAGTTGGCTCCTCATCTTGTTGATTGTTTTCCGATAATAACAATGCTCTCTTATCAAGTCTTAAAAGAACTTCCTTGTGTCTTTCTGTTGGATCTTGCAAAATAACATTCATTGAAGAGCTCTCCTCCAATCTGTATGTTGTTGAATCTCCGCTCAACACGAACGGATCCTTAATAACTTGTCTAACAAATCTATCAAGTGAAAACTTGCTTCTTCCCTCAAAGTAGAAAAATCCAAACAGAATATAACCAACAATAATAATTAGAACAATAATTAATGCAAGTGGAATGGCCCAATACAACTCTGCAATGTACTGTCTGGTCATATCCATTCGGAGAGAAATATTAATACTATTTCCTCCAATATTATTAATCTTTTTAGTGGCAAATCTCTCAACATTTGCTTGAATAGCATAGCAAGTGAATGAATCGTCATGATCACTTCCAATATATTCCTCCAGACACTTCTTACTCTCTGCAGATGAAGAAGTCTTACAAAAATCATCCCATAGCACTGATGATAAAACAACCAAGTCTTGTCCATTAGTACTAGCATCATCATGATACAGGGTAACATTGAGAATATAATAATAATAGGTAGAAGAGGAATCAGCACCCTTGTATTCAATCAATGATGGAGCACTCTCATCAATATATTTACAATCATATGATTTGTAGTGTAGTATCGAAGAGGTATCAACAGATAAACACATGGCAATAAATAACGCATTCACAGTTATCAAACATAACAGTAATAAACTCCATAGCCATCGTGGTACTTTAAGAAAAGTCTTTGAAGTCATGTTCCCATAGAGGAGGGAATTATCGGATGATCCCGAACATTTCAATAGGTTCATAACTTTATCCATCTTGTTAATCCGATAGAGTTTGATAATATTAAAAACTTGATGATGATAACAAAAATTTTAGGGTTTGATGTTGCGAAGATTTTTTTGTATTTATTTTTTCGTTTTTTCTTCCAATTCTTTTCTATTTTATTTCTTTCGGCCTTAAAATAGATTCGAATTAAGGAATGAATAGAAAATTGACTTTTTAATTGGTTTTGATGACGAATAATCTCTGCTTATTGGCGCTGTTTTAAAGGGCTGATTTTTGAATTAGAAATGATTTTATTGTTCATACAATTAGTTCAATTAGAATATACAGTTTGTTGTTTCCTCGTTTCGTGGTGTCAAAAATTAAAGAGTTTAAATAATCAAAATATCGAATAATTATTCTATATAATACTCATTATACATTCAATGATGTATTATTGAGTGGATTAACTGTTTCAGTATTTTCCTTACTCTTCTTTTCTCTCTTTCTTTGTTTGGCAAAGAGACAAGTTGAGGCACAGCAGAACCAGCAACAACAGACAAAGGCCATGAAACCACAAACCAGAATTGTCAATACACACAGGCCAAACATTGCCAAAGCAACCATGAGAGGAGCGGCAGCAATATTGTCTTTAAGGGTTGAAAAATCTTGGAAAACTGGCATAATCTTGTCAACTATGAGTTTTGTCGAGTAACCTTCCACTCCTCCTCTAACAGCCAATAATAGGAGAAAAACTGCAGTAAAACCAATGACAATCATTGAAACAACAAATCTATTTTTGGTATCAATCTTACTTTGGGAATTATCACACATTGAGGAAACTGCCAATAAGGTTGCACCTGCACAACATAGCATGACAGCAAGGAAAGTCACTGCTTGTCCAACAATGACCATAATAAAGATTGTCTTATTATTGGCATGGTCAGTTGGATCGTATCCAATGGTTTGCAATGAGTTGAACAAGACAATGGCAGCCACTTCAACAATTGAGAATAAACAAACAAGTGTAAGCATTGGACATGCACAGACGAAACTGAAACATCCACAAATAGTCTTGGAGAGGGATGATTTGTCCTGAATACTTCTTGGACTAGCAATCTTTTCTTGTGGCATTTCTTCATTATTCAATGCAGCAACAGTTCCAGTTCCTTTCAAGGAAATTCCTCCAACCTGTTGTTGAGGAGATATCTCAGTACTTGTATTCATCACTGTCGAATAAATATTATTATTCCTATTGGCATTTGGATCAAATTTCGATTGTGAATAGGAGGGTGGCTTTTCTGCCTTTTCCTGTTGTTGTAGAGCTTGAGCTGCAGCAGAATCCCTCGAAGGTGAAACACTCACTGCATTATATTGTCCAGAATTTCTATTATTCAAATGACTTCTTATTGAATCAGTTGGTGAATGGGCTGCACTAAATCTCCTCAGTGGATCCAAAGCATCACCTCTAATAGCTCCAATAGGTTGTTGTTGAAGGGAGAATCGATTGTGTGCTGCTGGGTTGTTGTTGATTCCTACTGGTGATGGAGTGGATGGAGTATGATGATTCGGTGATGGATAAACATTTGTATTGACAGCATTTGGTAATGTGGAGGCGTAGAATGGAGATTGGTCCATTGCTATGGAAGCTCGGAATGAAGGAGGTGGACCAGTTGGAGGTGATGATGACATTTTGATGGAATATTTTGTTTGGAATTAAATTGTTATATGTATTTGCTATTTTTCAATATTCGAATAGTTTAGAATAAATTCTATGGGAAAGTTTGGATGAAGGCTTGGTTTTAGCCTAATGTTTTATCTTTGAAAGCTTAGGAAGAATTGGGAATTGACAATTTTTTCTTGTATTAAAAATTACGATTTTTGTTTTTGGTGGCATTTCAAGGCATGTCATATGGAGATACAAGTTTACTGCACTTTCGAATAATATGTAAAACAATTGTAGGATTTGAAGGAGGGTGACAAGGAGAAGACTTTGGTTGATTGAATTCGATATTGAAAAATAGGAGTGTTTAATGTCATAATAGTTAAATGGTGTTGACATGTTCTAATTTGGGAACTTTAAAAAAGGAACAAATTCAATTTCATATTTACAAAGTTTTAATAGGAAATCAAACTGATCAATAATTTTGAAGGTGGAATGAGAAGGTGAATGAATTATAGAAAATTCACACAATATTATTGGAAAGATATGGAAATATCTGAAACTTTACAACCAGTGTAACAATCATAGAGTCTATTTCTGAAACGAGAGGGTTTTTCTGAATGTCTATGATCGAAAGCAACACAGCAATGCCAACCTGCATTCACAACAGAATTGTAAGCTGCTCCATTTCTTAATTCTCTTGTTCGAACAGCAATTTCGTCCAAATTCATCACCTGGACGAAACTATACTTTTTGTGAGTGAATGCAGTTTTAAAGTCGCCAAACATTTCAGCCACAAAAAATACATCATTCTTTGCATTGATGAGATAGTGACCTCGAGAAAAACATCCAATTCGAATACAAGAATCCAAGTTCAAAAGGTTTGATTGTTCCATAAAATTGGGTTGACCATCCATGTTAATACCAAAAGTAATTTGATTTAAATTGTCAAAACCTGCAGCAAATACTCGTCCATCCCATGTTCTGAAAACACAATGGAAAAAACCACATTGTACATCAGCAATAGGTCCCATCACTGATTTGGTTACTGATTCAAATTTAGGACCTAAAATGTGATCATTTTCCAGTGTTGAATTTATACCCAGCTCTCGCTTAATATACTCTGAAGATTCATAAACATGAATATTATCAAACTTATCCACTAGCACAATACCTGTGTTTGTAGCACTTCCACACTTGATTTCAACCTGTGGATAATTTAATGTGGTTTGTAATTTCCCACTCAGATCCACAATTTTCCAATCTTTGAATTGAACCAAAAAATAGGGAGAAACAGGTCCTGTAATAATCTTGATCGCCTCCTGTTCCAATGTCAAGAAATTCACAAATTCCAATGTTGATCCCAATTTCAACACATGTCTATTCCACCGATCCACAATATAAAAGTCCGAATAATTTCTAAAATATTGACCAGGAATAAATTGAACCTTCTCAGGAATGTACTTTTCAATATCGACAATCATTCCCTTGCATTCCACCTTCTTAAGGAATGTCATTTCGGGATAATTATACACCTCAAGAGTGTGATTTTCAGTGGTTGCATGTTCGGTTTTATATGTATCGTGAATGGGTCTCAACATCATCAACCGATCATCGGGCAACACGAAACAAAATTTCCGATCACCAGCAAATATTAATTTGTATGAAAAATCGAGTTGAACAAAAACAAAACTCTTTGATACTTGTTCAATTGGAATATCTAAATTGAAATGAATTAATTATTAATTAATAGAGGAATTTAATAAGGCTAAATACTAACCATGTGATTCAAATCCGCAACAGTAAAGGAACGAGCTGCATGATGACATTTTTTTTTTAAATTTAGAAAATTATTCGAATCAAATTCTGATACAATTACAATGAATTGTTTATTGATTGATTTTTTCATATTTCTTGAATTAAAATATGCCATACTTTCCAGGAGAGAGAATATTATTAGGATCAAGCGTTTTCTTTAAAGTTTGAAGAAGAGGTGGAACTGCATTATTGTCTTGTAACCAATTGACTGATTGAATTCCCAATCTGTATGGAACGTAGCCCAGTTTTTGACCTGCGTTCATTAGTTCATGATAGCACACTTGTGCACGTTTCATTTCTTCCTCATTATTTCTATCAAATAATAGAGGAATAGTACCAACGCAACATCTATCCGAAAGACTGGTCAAAGTCATGAGTGGTTCAGTTTTGTGTTTCTTACAAATTTCATTGACCATTGAGGTGAATGAGTTCAAGTCTTGAGGAGTGATTGGTATGAGTGGATTGTACCAAATAATACCAGCTCCATCTTTGGATGGATTCCAAGGTTTATCTGTTGGTCTTTCACCTGATTTCCAATAAGCAATACGAAGACCAGTTTCATTTGGAATACCAGAAAATAACTCTAAAGATTTGGAAAGAACATTCGCATAGGTTGCCAAGTGTGTCTTGTTCACAATTGGAATTTGGTTTAAAAAGCTGGAAGTGGAGTGGACGAAATTGGCAGAAAGAAAGATATTTCTCTTACTTCCATACCTTCTCAAAATCTTCTTGATATCACTTCTTGCAGCTTTGATCACTGCAGAACTGCCATACAAATTACCAACTCCGTTCCATGCTGTGAATTGATTCTTCTTACAGAACGAATCAATATACGATTGTGGTAGCATTCCATCGACTGCTTGATCTTTCGGATAAGGCCCAGCCATAGGCACCATGGCATAGTTATTGATTAGTTTTACAGAACCAATAATTCCATTAGAACATCTCAAGATTTCTTTGGAAGCAGAAACAGCATTCGAAAGGTCATCAAAAAAGAAGAAGAAACTTTCAACCTTTTCTGGTTTAGGATACAAGGCAATCGACATCTTGGTTACAATTCCCAAATTACTTTGAGAAAACAAACCCTCCAAATAAGGACCAGTTTGCCATTTGTAAAGTGTGGAAACATGTTTCCCGCCCATTTTGTCCAACATGGATTCATGGACATTACCTGTTGGTAACACAATTCTCATACTTGTAGCAGCACCAAAATGATCAATGTATGGTGAGATTCCATATCCTCTTTCCAGAGCATTGGAAAGTAAACTACATGTTGGACCAGCACCAGTAACAGGAACTGTATAGTCAAGATTCCTTTCTTGTAAATAATCCAAAAGTTGTTGTTGAGTAACACCTGGTTCGACATGTGCAACACCATTTTCTTCATCCATATCTAATCTTGTCATTTTACTCATCTTTAACAAGACAGTTCTTTGATTAGTGGCAGGAAGAGCTGAGCCATAACCCCAATTCTGACCAGAACTGACAGGATTTAAAGGTACTTGATATCTGTTGGCTATCTTGACAATCTGAACAACCTGATCATGACTTGTTGGATAAACAATAGCTGGAACGTTTCGAATATTTCCAGAGCAATCAGCAAGCTCTCTCGAAAGACTTTCCTCATCTGTTGCCACATTAGTTGCACCAACAATAGAACGAAAGTGTTCCAGAGCTCTTGCCAACAAAATATCACCATTCGTCAAAGAGTCTTTGTTAGTAATCTTGAGTGAAGCTTGCTCGACATGTGAAAGCTCTTCTTTGACTTTCAATGGAGAATGAGTAATAATAGAAGATGAAGAATAGAAAGAGAGTGTATTAGGTGAAGTATTATTGGTAAAAGAACCAATGAACAACAACTTATTCTTATGGACATTCGCTAATTGATTTCGAATAGTTTTCATTTTGTTTTTTAAATTGATTGCAAAGAGTTCACTGGTGTGAGCACTCTATCCCAACAAAAACACAAAATGATTCAAACAAATTCATTTGAGATGGCTATACTGGAATGTTTACAATATTTTTCATTGGTTGAGTAATTGATCTTGTGCACAGCATTGGGAAACCTAATCCTTTCCGGTATTTTGAACAAGATTTTCTCATGAGACTTCT